>NC_056751.1:717049347-717074469 GCF_019279795.1 Protopterus annectens | reverse complement strand
GAAACAGACAACTGTTGCCAGAGCCATGGCCTCAAACTAAATGCCAAAAAGTGTATAGTCATCCCCTTTGGCATAAACAAAGTGTCCACAAATTACCACATAGGTGGTAATCCATTAAGTACAGAAGAAGTAATTAGGGACCTGGGGACCCAAGTTGATAGCAATCTCTCATTTGACAACCACGTGGCCAAAGTGGTTAGACAAACATTTTATATAGCCCACCTAATCATGAAGGGATTCACATCTAGATCAGGGGATGTCATCATGCCTCTTTACTCATCCCTCATCAGGCCCATAATTGAGTACAATGCCCCTTTGGGATGTACCTTACCAGACACCTGCAGCAACTGGAAAGACCCCAAAAGTACCTCACCAAGAGGATCAAAGGGCTCAAACAGATGCCATATGCTGCCCGGTTAAAGAAACTCCAGCTCTACTCAGTGGCATACCGCCTGTTCAGAGGCGATCTGTGCCTGACGTATAAAGCCATGTCCAACCCGGAATTAAAGGAGATGCTGCACCTCAGAAAATCCAAATCCCATCGAGCTACGCGCTCGAGAGACTTGAACCTCAGCACTGAAATAAATAGGACATGCTGGAGGGACAGATTCATAACCCAGAGGTTCCCTTCACTCTGGAATAAAATCCCAGTCCAGGTTAGGCAGAGTCCCTCATTGACTCTCTTCAAGAGGAATCTTGATGAGTGGATGGGAGATCATAGGTTTACCCCGGGTATCACTTCTGTGTCACTGTTAGACAGAGGCACAGTATACTAACCTCGAAAAAGGGCATAGCAAAATAAATTTAAAATGGGTGGCGAAAGCCAAACACATTCTGGCTAGGCTTATAAATGCCCTAGGGCAGATAGCCTAGTATGAACCTATGAACCTATGAACCTAATCAGGAATAGAGATTATTCTCATTTGAATTTTAAATCAGATCCCAGAGAATGTCTTATTCCAAGCATTTTTGCCATTCACTTGTGTGAACAGCCAACATGTGCCATGCAGAAACACTGTTCCATTCTCACAGCACTGTGCTAGGTGTAGTACAGCTAAACGGACAGCTTAACACTTTAAGAAAATCCAATAAGCAAAAGAATCAGGGTTTCTTGTAGCTTTGCTGAGATTTCTTAACTTTAATACTTTGTAAAATTGTAACACAGTACAAATAGCAACATATCAGAATTTACACAATATGCAGCACTTCTAAATACAAAGAATTACAACATACAAATTACTTACAGGAGATGTGAATGCCAGGGCCTGGGAAAAGATCATGACTGCACTTCATGAGGGCTAGTAATGAAAGAAAGCTGCTTCCTGACTGAGTTACATCACTTCCTGAGGCTTGTTAATCTAACAAGTTAATCTAACTGTTATAAATAAAAGGCCACTAGATGGTAGCAACAGATCAAAAATGCTCAAACTGTAAAACTATAATACAAACTGCCTGAATTGCTATGAAGAATTCTCCCTGCCTGACATATTACGGGATGCCACTACACTTATTAATATTACTACACATAATAACACATTTTAACCATTTTCAGAAAAAACAGAACTAGAATGTCTGAGACTGGCCTCAACAACTCTTACTTCAAGCATTCTCACTTTACCATCTCTGCTTGGCAACATGTCAACAATAAGTCCCACAGGTTATTCATTCCTGCATTTTTGACTGTCCTTCATTAGCACAACATCGCCTACTTTAATGTTTGGATAGTCTTGAGCCCACTTTCTGCGACTTTGTAAGGTGGACAAGTATTCCCTTTTCCATCTTTGCCAGAAGGTGTCAGCAAGACTCTGAACTTGCTTCCATTGTTTTACATGAAGGCCTGCTGTTTTGAAGTTACCAGAAGGAGCCAGCAAAGAGTTTGCCTTTTGAGTCAAAGGCATGGCTGGTGTAAGAACCTCAGGATTTTCTGGATTGTTTGACACTGGTGCTAAAGGTCTTGCATTCATAATAGCCATAACTTCCCCATAAAGGTACTTAAAGTCTCATGGGTCTGACAAGTAGGCTTATCTTGGAGCAACACTGCATCCAAGATGTGTCTAGCTACACCTATTAGTCTTTCCCAAGCACCACCCATATGAGATGAGTGCGGAGGATTGAAGACCCATGTGCATCTTTTGTCTTGTAGATAATCTCATACTGCTGTATCACCTGCACTAATATTCAGCTCCTTACAAGCTCCCACAAAGTTTGTCCCTCTGTCAGAGCGAAGTAACTTTGCTGGGCCATGGATTGAAAATAATCTTCTCAAGGCATTAATAAAACTGGAAGCTGATATAGATTCAATCAGTTCTATATGTACAACTCGTGTAGACAGACTTGTAAAAAGTACTGCCCAGCATTTCTTGTCAGCACTACCTCCTCTAGCGTGGTAGTTACCACTGTCCAAGGGCTAAAAACATCAATACCCACGCTAGTGAATGGTGGTTCAGGAGTCACTCTATCTTCTGGTAAATCTGCCATCTTTTGACTTTCTAATCCCCTTCTCAGTTTACAACAGATAACACATTTGTAAATAACTGCAGACATCAGGCATTTATCACAAAGGATCCAGAAACCTGCAGCTCTGATTGCATCTTCTGTTATGTGACGTCCTTGATGAGCCACTTGGTTATGGTAATATCTCACAATCAGTGTAGCACTGTGATGATTGTAGGGGATGATAATTGGTTGCTTCTCTTGCAAAGGACAAGCATCCGCCAGCTCTCAGCAGTCCATCTTGATCTATAACAGCACCAAGCTTCTTCTGATGACTTTGTTTTGGCAATGCCTTTTGCTCTTTTACGCAGTCATATTCCTTTTTGAAGTGTTTGTGCTGAACAGAAGAGATGATCACATTCTTTGCTTGTGAAAATTCCTCTAAGCTACTTGCTGATGAAAACATTTCCAGCCTCTAAGTAGAGAGCTATCTGATTTTCTCTGAAAACTTCTGGCAATATGAATAAGTCTGGCTATAGTTTCAACTAGTGTCTTCCAGTTTGAAAATCTTTCAAAACAATGTGAATGAATAGTGGAATCAGATGCTCTAGTGCTGAAGCTTGCAACTGCTGGTTTAATTTCAGGATCAGCTTCAGGCTCTATGAGAGAATAACCGGTAGCCATGTCATTTGAATTGTCTTTGACTGGCTGGTAAAAAAATGAAGGGCCTGAAAGCCATATAGTGTTCTGAAGGCAGGCTCTCTGTATTGGCCTTGTAGCATAATCAGCAGGGTTTTGCTCTGTGGGTACGTAGAACCACTGATCAGGATGAGTTACTTGTCCGATTCTATTTTCTCGGTTAAAGACATACAGAAAGAATCTTCTAGAGGTATTGCAGATGTACCCCAGGTTGATTTCATCTCTGATTAGCTCATACAGTTCTACCGCTAATACAGCTGCACACATTTCTAAATGTGGGATTGTGTGCGCTGGTCTAGGGCTTAACTTAGACTTTCCCATAATGAACCCAACATGACATACACTTACTGCATCAATTGTTTTCAAGTAGGCTACTGCACCTATAGCTGTGATTGATGCATCTGAAAAAATATACAGTTCCTTTTTACAGGCTACTGTCAGTGAAAAAGACCCATAACATCTGGGTATTTTTAAGCCTTTCAAAGCCTGCCAAGACTCCTTCCACTGATCCACTCATGCAGTCGGTCTTGTGGGAATAATTCATTCCATTCCCATTTCCCAGATAACAGTTCACGGACTAAGGCCTTACAGTTTATAGTCACTGGTGCAACAAACCCAAGAGGATCATAAAGGCTGCTCACAGTAGCTAAGATTCCTCTTCTGGTGAAGGGTTTTTCCTCTGAAGAGACCTGAAAAACAAAGCTGTCTTTTTCTAGATCCCAATAGACACATACAAAGAGGAACATGAACTGGAACACCACTGTAGGACACAAAACTTCATTAACACGTTCTGCTACCTCAGGTTCTTGCCTTCTGTTGGAACATTTTATCATTGCAAATGTGTTGCTATATGCATATATATATATATATATATATATATATATATATACACACCTCTCTTTTTCAATCAATCAATTAATTTCTTTAACAATTAAATAATTAAGTGATTATAATGCTACTAAGCCAGGATTTAAAGTCACTTACGCTTCAATAAACATCAAACAGAGTAATGAGAGTATCACACTCTTAAAAGTTTACACTTTTAAGTATATTTAACAAAACCGTTCAATAAGAACTGGATGTTAAAAACGAATATACATACATAAATACCAAAGCATTTTTTGGTTCCTTTTCAATGAGTCCATTTCTAAATATTTCCTTTACTTTCTTTATGTGTATTTTTAATAACACCTAAGTGTTAAAAGGAATATGAATACATAATAAATATTTTCAACACATTTTCAATGTGCCTATCATAAGCACAATATTAATTCATCCTTCCTCATTATGTGTATATGTTATTTCTCTCTACAACCAAAAACCTGCACGGATCCATAACTGTATGCATATTTGCATTACATCTAAATACATCCACTATTGTTTAACTATAATAAAATCTTATGTTGTTATATTGAAATGTTTTATTCTCAAATTTACTTTATTACATTAAATATTATATATATAAAAAATTCACATCCTAATACGTCATTTATCAACATTTTTAAATGTAATAATTTATTGCACTTTACTCATTTTATCTAAATGTTCAAATTATTTTCCAAATCCATTCCATGAGGACATAAAGTATGAAAATTAATAATCATTCTACTCTGTAGTCTGTTTGTTTTTTAAAATTACCCCTGCTATTAGCTGGTCGTGCTATAACACTGAAGAATAAGCTCTTGTCTGACCCTTGATGTTTTGACATAAAGTGCATGGCAACAGGACTCTGTAACCTCTGTCTTCTCACATCACCCAAGTGCTCCAAGATTCGTACTTTAGCCTTCCTGGTAGTTTGACCAATATACCAGGAAATGGGATCACAGTCACAACCTGTAATATAGATCACACCACAGCTGTTGCAGTTATAATATTCATTGGCCCTATATAGTTTTCCATTAATCTTTCTACCATCTAATTATAAATAATAATTACACTATCAAATCAACAACAATACCCTAAGTTCCCATGAAGTGGTAAGGGACCTCGGACCACAGGTTGACTGCAACCTTAACTTCAACCACCACATGTCAACTGCTGTAAGGAAAGTTTTCCACATTGATCACTTGATTAGTAAAGGCATCACCTCAAGAGAAAAAGAGGTTATAACCCCCTATACTCGGCACTTATCGGCCCATAATTGAGTATAATGCCCCATTTGGTATGTACCATACTAAGCACTTGTGGCAATTAAAGAGACCTCAGAGGTTTCTAACAAAGAAGATCAAGGGCCTCCAGCATGTGGCTTACACAGACTGATTAAAGTCCCTATTACTATACTCTGTATCATATAGACTTCTTAGGGGAAACATGTTTGGTCTACAGAGCAACCTAAGATCCAAACCTAATGAACTTACTGCATATCCATAAATCAAAGGGGTCTAGGGCTACCCATTCCAGGGACTTAAATAGGGCCTGTGAGTTAAATAGGACTGGCTGGAGGGACAGATTTATCTCCCAGCAACTGCAGTGCCTTTGGAACAGGTTACCAATTCATATGAAACAGAGCACCTCTATGACACTGTTCAAGAGGAACCTGAATGAGTGGATGAGACACTGTAAATTCTTACCGGGGATAGCACCCACAACCCTCCTGGACATTGGTAGTCATCAGTAAATGCAGTCTTGAGTGTTGACTAGTACTTCTATGGTATTCCATTGTGTTGAAATGGCTAGGCTTAAAATGACCTCTGGGTCAATAGCCTAGTAATCTACTATGATTCTTTGATCCTATGATATCATCTCTTCAAAAATTACTACACACATCAAAATTAAACTCCAAAAATTACAGTGCTTCAAGTGACTTCCTATCTGTAGACTGAAATAAATGTCTTCTTAAAATCAGATTTCTAGACCAAATGACTTCAAAACTTCACTTAAATTTAGTATCTGACCCTTAATCTATCAAAAATGAATCAAGTGTTGATAATCCTCAGTAGTATTTCTAAATCTGGAAGTCGTGTCTTTTGTCCTACTTCCAAAAACTCTACAGAGGACTGCACACTACAGACCTACTACTCAACTTCTGCAGTAGAATTATATATCAGAGAAAAAAAATTGAGTTGTCTTGTTTTAGCTTTGCAAACAGTATTAGTCAAGTGTAATTGTACGACAAATACTGTATGTGTGTAAATATTTGTGATAATCTCTGCTTAACATTGCTAATGCGGTTTATTATTTATTTATTGACTGTTGTTTCATGAACTGCCTGACTGGTATGCAGTGTACCCACTCACTATAGCCACGTCACTGACTGCAAATACCTCACATGCCTGACTACAATTAGCAAGGCTAGCCTTGGGCAAAATGGCATCCTAGACAAAGGATTTTGAGCACCCAGCTGTTGTGCATTAGTATGCCCTGTATTTCCCCAGTGCCCATCTCTGTTTTCCTGTCATCCTAGCTCCTCACTATCCATACAAATTACATATTTCTTACTTTTTCACATTTTGTCTTATGTTTTAGCTCCCCCCATGCTTTAACACCCCTCTAACTGACCAAGATTCAAAAGGTTATAAATGTTCTGAGTTGTATCTTATAGTACACTGTCAACATTCAACAGCGCAAGGCAACCAGGGATCCCATCCAAAGGATATGACTTAAATGATTATGCTTCTGTTTGCCAATTTCCTTCTTTTACACCATAAATACTCTGGTTCCTGGGTAGTTAATAGGCTTGCAGTCCACATGATAATTGAAGAGACTAGCCCACATTTCCAATAGCAAAAAGCACTGTCTGGTTAAGTGACTTGTTCAAGAGCAGGACAGGGCATAAATATGAAATGTTCTGCAAAAATGGAGATGAATAGGAGCAGAATTCTCTGACTCACTTAAAAAGTTACCAAAACAGCAGGTTTTGCATCAGCATGTATTTTATGAATCACAAAACAATGACATTTTATGACTGACATTGACAGACTGTAATGCTCAGTGATTTTACACAAGAAAAGAAGGAAGGAAGAGAAAAAATAAGAAAGAAAAGAAAGAAAGAAGCTGGAGACCTGGTAGTTGATATGAAGGATTAAGACTCTTGTCTCCCAGAGCTAAGGTACAGGGTTTGATGCAGTGTGACTCCGAGCAAGTCAGTTTACTAGACAGTGCCCCCAAGTGGGGCATTACACACACACACACACACACACACACACACACACACACACACACACACACACACACACACACACACACACGTCCATGCACACACACCTCTGTTCTCACAGTAGGCAGTGCTGTACTAACCTGGTACCCAGTCTCATCCATAATGCTTGCATAATTGCTCTCCAGGGTGGCTGTCTGACTTGGTCTTATTTATAATGTTGCAATATAAATAATTTGGTGTAATGCTGCCAAAACATCTCCTGCCTGGAGTTTTCTCGCATGTGGTCTGCTTTGTTCAACCTTTCAAATCTTTTGCATATCTGCTGTGATTTCCACGTGCTCCAGTCTCATTGGTTATCTGCTGTGGTTTGCATGTCCTCCGGTCTCATTGCATCTGTGCTGTGGTCTGGGTGTGCTCTAGTCTCATTGCATATCTGCTGTAGTCTGCGTGTGCTCCAGTCTCACTGCATATCTGTTGTGGTCTGCATGTGCTCCAGTCTCATTGCATATATGCTGTGGTTTGTGTGTGCTCTAGTCTCATTGCATATATGCTGTGGTTTGTGTGTGCTCCAGTCTCATTGCATATCTGCTGTGGTTTATGTGTGCTCCAGACTCATTGCATATCTGCTGTGGTTTGTGTGTGCTCCAGACTCATTGCATATCTGTTGTGGGATGCATGTGCTCCAGTATAATTGCATATTTGCTGTAGTTTGCATGTGCTCCAGTCTCATTGCATATCTGCTGTGGTCTATATGTGCTCCAGTCTCATTGCATATCTGCTGTGGTCTGTCTGTGCTCCAGTCTCATTGCATATCTGCTGTGCTCTGCATGTGTTCCAGTCTTATTGCATATCTGCTGTAGTCTGCGTGTGCTCCAGTCTCATTGCATATCTGCTGTGGTCTGTCTGTGCTCCAGTCTCATTGCATATCTGCTGTGCTCTGCATGTGCTCCAGTCTCATTGCATATCTGCTGTGCTCTGCATGTGTTCCAGTCTTATTGCATATCTGCTGTAGTCTGCATGTGCTTCAGTCTCATTGCATATCTGTTCTGGTCTGCGTGTGCTCCAGTCTCATTGCACACCAAGCAAGAAGTCTGTATGCTGAGCAGAAAATCACTCTTTTTAAGTGCAAAAGCAGACTTTCTAACGAGTAAAATCGACTTTTTTTTAAATAACGTTGCTTGGCCAAGCCCCCCCCCCCCCAGTTACTTCCAGTGGCAAGGGTGCAGGGTTTGAATCTTTCCACCTTCATTTATTTACAGTGTAACACTGAGCCAATCACTTAACCAGGCAGTATTTGAAACTGGGAATTTGGGCTATGTTCCCTAGTGGTCTGCAGGACTGCATGACTAGTAAATATGATCCTGTTGTTGTTTGCCAGCCATTCCATATTACACACCTGACCTACTTCAGGAAATGTCATGTCAGTATCACTAGCAGACCACTTTTTAATGCAACATAGGCAATTTATTCTACAAGGGCAGCAGGGACTGCATCTGTGGATGAAGCATTAAAATGCAGAGTTAGTTACCAGCAGTAACCTCAGCATTAGTAACAGTTCTTGTTAATGTGGAATTATTTAGATGACTTTTACTTCTGCAGAGGTTGTGCATACTGACCTAACATATGCTATGATGGGTCCCCTTCGAATGGTCGACATTTCACAATGTCGACATTCATATGGCCAAGACCATATGATCGACATTAGAAATGTCGAACATGGGGAACTGGCATCTCCCTACAGTGCAGAATGGAAAGATTTCCACTTCTGCACTGTAGTGCAATCTCTGAGTTGGTATATTTAAGCTCCGGGTGGTGTGAGGGGCAAAGCCCCCCACAGGGGGTGTGGGGGATGGGGGGCGAAGCCCCCTTGCTAGCAGCGTTAAGGTAAGTTTTTTTTTGTTTTTTATGTTTTACTGGTATGGTCGACATTTCAGATGTCGATCATATGGTCTCAGCCATATGAATTTCGACATTGTGAAATGTCGGCCATATCAAGTAGACCCGCTATGATGTAGTTAATATTTATTATGTACTCATAAATACTCTTCTATTCAAAATATGCTACTCATGGCTAGATCTTATGCTATGATGCTAGTGGTCTTTATACAGTTTCATGTATTTCATTCAAAGCTACCAATAACATACATGTAATTTATTTCTTCATAATAAGAGGTGCGCATGGTCAAAAAGTGGCTATAACTGCAGGTGGGGGCCGGGGGGCTCTCTGTGGATGAAAGTACCTTATATTCTTACTATCAAATAATTTTTAAACAATATTTAATCTGGCTTTGCAGAACTATTATGCATGTGTGTGCATGTATTAAGATGGAATTGTATAGTCACTGTGAAATGTGACTTTGGTCATTATTGTTATTATTTTTGAAACAGACATCTGAGAAGGATGCAGTCAACAATGTACCTCTAATTGCTGGGTTTGTGGGATGTCTGTGGATATGAATGTACACGTGATCTGCTATTGGTCAGATATATTGTCAATCAATGTGAGTTTCAAGGAAAGAGAATTTACTGTTGCTCATGCTTAGTTAGTTTTCAATGTTTTGTTTAGCAAATAGCCAATGAGCTATGAAATTTGAAATAGAGATTTTAAATCAAATCTCTATAATCATTGTAAAAATAAAGAAAAAAATATATATGTACACTGAAAGGTTTGAACAGTGTTTAAGGGAATTGAGGAGAGAGATGCAAGTAATGGGACACTGGAATGGCTGGGGGGGGGGGGCTGGTCCATTACACTTTCTAGGGCCCCATTTGACCGTGATCCAGCTCTGCACACTCACATGCATGGGTATGCGTGAGCACACACACATGAGCGCGCACACACATGCACACACACACATGCACGCACGCACACACACACACACACACACACACACACACACACACACACACACACACACACACACACACACACACGCGCGCGCACACACACACACACACATACACAGATGTGACCATCACTTACAACTACTCATATGACAGTGATTGTATATCTCAGATGTTTGGTTATATCAAATGAATGAAGAAATGTATAAATAACTGCCACACAGGAATTTATCTTCTTAGCTCAATCTTGTCAGGTTAGACTATGCAACCCCCCCCCCCCCCCAAACATATATGTCTCAACCTTTTATCTCAAGAATCAAGGAAAAAGCTACAAATAATGGTGGACAAAGAACCAAAGTCAGGGCACTTGCCTTTTCTATACTTAGAAACATTTTAGGATAACAGGTTTTCATCAGCAGACCTTGCCTTTAAGGCTACTATGTCTGAAACTCAAATGTCATCATTATTTGTTGTCCATAATCTTCTCTGATTTACTAGAATTAAAAAAAAACACACACTTTAGGAGTTGTTGTCTTTCAGCTTTTCCCGGTTAGGGGTCGCCACAGAGGAACTCCGGTCCGCTAATGATTGGCAGTAGATTTTCACAAACACCGAGGTGCCAGCTCGACGTTCAACCTTCAATGAAAGCACACCCATTTACGCATGTCTTTCGAATGCCCACCCAACCGCAGGGAGGACATGCAGACTCCACACAGAAGGCACTCCCTGCACTCCAGCCGAGAATCGAACGGGAGAACCTCTTGCTGTGAGGCAACAATGCTACCACTGCACCACACAGACATAAATATAACACTGTGATGGGTTATAGGATAGCCTTAAGCATTATTGCTCGTGTTTATCACCTGGCTAACTATCATTCCTCCTGCACTGCAGACTCCACACCTACACCTCTATTGCCTCCACTGTAGATTTTTATTCTGTCTACTTGAAGTAGTTCCAACTCATCCCACGTCTCTACGCCACGTTGTCTCTCGCTATACTCTTTACCTAGTCTACTTATTCTCGTTCTAACTTTCCTCGCATTTCATATAATAAATCATCAACAATCTTAACTCTTCATCAGTACCTCAGATGCTGTTTATTTTTACACAATAAATGTTATATCTACCTAGATAAGGTAAACCTAACTTACAATACTCTCAACAAATCTTGTTTAACTATTGTATGTAAATGCTTTACTACTGATAAGAGCACCTTGTTGGGCCTCGTCAAGAGAAATCTTCATGAGTGGATGGGAAATAGAAAGTTCGCCCCGGAGAACACTCCAGTGGCTCTATTGGATACAGGCACTGGTAACTCACATTGGGCGGCACAATGCCAGGGCACTTCTTTAGGTTAAGCTTGTAAAGGCTCCAGGGCCATTAGCCTAGTAAACACCTATGAAGCTATATATTTTAACTATTTTTATGTATAATATGGGTTCTTTTGTGCTTCCAATTGCTGTACATTGTAAGTGATATGTTATATGTTTTGTTTTGTATATACTAGAGCTTTTCTCCACAGGCCTCTGCTGAAAACGGGCATCTGCCCAGTTGGACTATCCTGGTAAACAAATTTCAAATAAAAAATAAACAAACAAATAAATAAATTAATTCATAATTTATTAGTAGGTTGACTATTCCATTGTTACTGCAAGTTATTTTGACAAAATACCAGTTTTCAGTAATTAATGTCCCAGTCTGGACATCAGAAAGGCAGTAATGCTTTTCTTGAAGATTTTAAGATAGTATTCAGTGGTATGTATTTTTTTCATTTTTCTCTGAAGGGATTAGAAAACAATTACATATCTGGTATTAAAAGTGCTAAAAAAAGCTCTGAGAAATAAATGGACTTGCCTTAACTGACTCAGTCAGTGTAGTGTCTGGTTTTGTTAAGGATTCCTTCTCTGTCACTTGAAAAGTAAGAAGGATAGGAAGTCAGGCTGGAATACTGGTTAATGGGTTTACCTCACAAGTACAGGTTAGGGGGTACAGGGTTTGATTCCCACTTTTTAAGTGGAAATTGGCTATGCTTAAAATGGCTCACAAGGGCAGCTAGCCTAGTACTTACCTATGCAGTACAATGCATCCAGAGGGCTACCATGTACCTAATTCCTTAATACTTTGACATTATAATATTTGTGCCATTTAGAAATTAAAATACTATGCATGCATATATACCTAGAGAAAGATTTGTAACTGCAATGCACTTGGTACAAAATGAGGGGAGGATTTATATAATTTCTGTTTCGACACAGAGAGGTCCAGTGATGCTGAACGCAGAAGAGTGTACTTGTAAAATGAGTCATAAACTGCCACTGTCTTACTCTGTCTGCTTTAAAGAAAACTATTGTGGCCAGCCAGGTCTCAAAGGACTGACAGAACTGAGAGAGATGAAGTGTACTGTGGTTGCTTGTTCTGCATTTTCCATGTGGCATTCTCTAAACTGACTAATGTAGCACTATAAATTGTTCAGATGTCTGGGCACCCCCCAAACAATCAAAGTTTCTCTTCCGATTCTGTAATAGACATTAAACACTGTTTCTATGACAATCCTGCCGTCATTATCACTGATATGCAGCAAATAAGAGAAGTGCGGCCTGTCAAACTCTCTGTATGCAATCATCGTGTTAAGAAAATCAACGGGTAGTGATGTGTAATAAAGAAAATGAGCATTGCTCATGTCATGTAATCGTTCCAGGAATATTCAGAATTCTTTTCTCAGTATTAACTAGTTACTGGTCAGCAGATAAATTTCACTTATTTGTAAGCAATGGTCTGAAAACTAATAACAAGAAATTGCATGCTGAAATTAGATTTTTTTCAAGGAGGGAGGTTACACATACAGAAAACATTATAATGATTAGGCCACTGGTAAAATTTAGTATTTAAGAGCAAACGTTGAAGTAGGGCAGTATAGTGCCATAGCACTTTGTTGTAATGTCACAGCAATTTGTTCTCTGGTTCTCCTATAGTTGTCAAGGCTTTCATGCAGCTTCTTACACTTTCACTATCTATGTGGGCTCTTGTCTAGTGCAGCAGTTTCCTCCCATATCTCAAAATATTCATGCTGGGGAGATGGTGAACCTCCAGATTTCCCAAAGGTGTGCGAGCAGAGTGTGAGTGTGTGTGTGTGTGTGTGTGTGTGTGTGTGTGTGTGTGTGTGTGTGTGTGTGTGTGTGTGTGTGTGTGTGTGTGTGTGTGTGTGCGCGCTCTGTGGTGGACTGGCTTCCTATTTAGGATAAGTTCTCTGCCTTACACATGTAGTTGACAGGACAGACTCTGGCTTGATCACAGCCATAACCAAGATAGAGCTTATATCAGAAAATGAATAAATAAGCAAAAAGTGAAGTACACAGAATATGTAAAACAGAAAGCAATGAATTGCCTAACTATGATTATAAAATCATAAGCTTCAGCACTGAGGATTCAACCTGACCTTATAGCACTAGTTGAAAACAGAAGTGTTATTACATACTAGGGGCAGATTAAATATCAAGCCTTGTATTAACCACACTTCTAAATCCAATGCAGCAGCTATGGCAAGATAAGAGTAAATGGTGCTGCCCCCTGCAGGCCAATAATAAATATTACATGGAGCCACAGGAACTAAGCATGGAAAGGGAAGATGGGGGACATTTAGAGTACTAACAAAACAAAAAAAAAAGCAAGAAAGCCTTCTCGGTCTACAACAGAGAAAAGGCATGGGAAATGATGGGCAAACATGGGGGAACAAAGGATATTGGGAATATAAAATGATGCAAGCAGATTGTTTACTCGCAGTATGGAAATGGGGAAGACGAAAATATATTTATATGTTTATTGCTTTGTAGGTATTTGACACCATTGTAATCCTCTTCATAACCTCAGTGATTAAATGCCTGAGAATCAAACCCAACTGACAGCAGAAAGTTGTTCAATGCAAAAAAAAGAAAATAAAAATTATTTTTGTAGAGCAAACCTCCTGTGATCCACCACCCCCCTCCCCACAATATATGCATCTTCGCCTAGGGTTGCCAGCTTTCTTTGTGGCTAAAACCAGACTAAGGTCACGCCCCTCACATCACCCATAACTCCACCCATCCCCACCCCCTCTCCCATCCATGCTCCACCCATTTTATGACACCGCCATGACATCAGCTGATGGGAACAACCTCTTTTTCTGTTCCGGGTGCCTGCTTTCAGCCGATTTACTATGCTTTTCTGTAAAAAAGCATAGTAAATCAGCCAATTTAACAAACACTGATAGTCTGTTTCCTTTCGTGAAACAGACTACTGGAGTTTGTACAGTGTTTTATTGATTACCAAAGAATTGGTTTGATTTGTGGATAGTCCAGAAAAAAAACGGATAGGTGGCAACAGGGATGATTTCCAATTTCCCACCATTTCAAAGTTATGCTTAAATAATTGCTTGTTCACTGACTACAGCTACTACAGTACATAAAAACCCTTTCAGCAGTGTCTAGGGAGCACATAAATGATGGGGAAACTGATAACAAGGAGCAGTAAGCAACTCTGTGATAACATTCATTCAATTTCTAACATCCACTTTACATGAATAAAGACTGCAGAAGATGGGGAGCACTCAGCAGAAACCAGGCATTTAAACTAATCCTGGGTAGAATGCCAGTCCATCAGAAGATGAAGACACATGTTTATCCATCTAAACACCTAAACATGCACACCTATAAACACCTATAAACAAGGAATACCAATTCACATAATGCATGTCTCTAAAGGAGACCATACACATATACAAACCAAGCACTATGAGGAAACAACACTGACCACTGCACCAGTGTATTGCCCACCTTTTCTCCATAATTTGTAGTTGCAAGATACATAATACAATCCAACTGTTTGCTTTTGTTATATGCAATATATATCCTGCATCTCAGCAAAATATGTGTCAGAATGGACTACAGGTGGAGATGTGCAAATACATGACAGCTGAAAATGAAAATGCAGAATAAAGGGCAAACACTCATATCTATAACATCCGTAGACATTGCTATATTTTAAAACACCACTGTGCAACATGGGCAACTCAGTTCTCCCTGCAGCCTGCATGCCAATGGCCCATGCATCCATTTAAACAATAATATGATGCTTACCTCGCAAAGTAGGAACGCTGACACGAGGAGTGACTCATCATCATTGTTGAGTGTTTCTGTTTTCTCTTCTACACTGATTTATAGAATTTCTAAATTCTAAACAAGTAGATTTCATTTGAGGCATAATATCTTTGGTTAAAAACTTCAAAAGGTAACAAACTACTTACTGCGTGGGCCCATGGCAGCAAATTATTAAGCTAAAGCTATAAAGCTGACTGTCACTGAGGTTGACAAAAAGCAGTAAGCTGTAAGCAGGCCTACAAGAACATGATTTTGATGTCTTTCCAGTTTCCATATGAGGATTTCACGTCTTTTGTGGCAACAATTTGTACCTGGGGAGGAGGCTGCATTATAAATCAAAAACAATAATTCAATTAATGGTGCTCTGTCCGACAATTTGCAGAACAGCATTCAAACACTTCAGGAAGTACCTCTTTCTAAAATTGGGGTCAGCGCGCCTATGTACCTTGTGCACTCTCTTAGTCCCACCACATGATCAGGAGCAACAATTTGGGTGAGGACACATTATTGCACCGTCAGAAAAACGGTTGCTATATGGTAAAAGTTGTGCAGGGATTGGGGAAACCATGGTCCGTGACTGAAAGAAGTGGGTAGAGCAATAGATTCAATTTTGTTTTCCACTCGAGTAATAGATGAGTGTTTGCATAACATTTTGACATTTTTGCTGGAGTGATAACATGCAACTATGCAGTTTAATGTCCACAGTTAAGCTTTATTGCTGTTTTACCTTATGTTTTATGCAGGGATGTGATTATTTTGGGCCTGGCCTGTCACAAGAGCTTTATTCAGGCTAGCTATGCTGTTCCTGATTGTGGGTCCGTGGCAGTGGCACAAAAAACCTGGACTTCATGTGTCTGGTTTTGAGTGAAATTTGTAACCGGACAAGTCAGAAAACCGGACAGTCCGGTCAAAAACTGGACAGCTGTCAACCCTATCTTCACCAGGGGTTGAACAATGTCAGGGAAAAGACTTTGCATCTGTGAAGACTGGTAGAGAAGGGTGAAGGCTGCCAGCCTAGCCAGATAGAATTGTGCAGATAATTCTATCATTTGTAAATACGAATGTAAACTGCAGGCTTGTTGTCTTAAATGTAAAGACATGCTGCTACAAAAATGTGGCAACAGTGCTCTCTACTGACCCAGTAAAAGCATACGGTGACCCTTTGAAGGGACACTGGTGCCGAAAAGTCTAGATGAAGAAATTATTTCTATTGTTTTAACCAAGAGTTAAATTGCTAGATTTAAACGTGCAAATGTATTTTTATTGCTCTGTTCCTGACCAGCTGCAAGATAACAAAAGGGAGATGTTAAGAATGTAAATGTAGTTAATGTGTAGCATGGAAACACCAGGAAAGTGTAAAAGATGATGTAATGTTTTATTAGAACTGCAGTTTCAATTTAAACAGAGAGAACCAGAGATTATTGAGCATTTTTGTCTGACTATCCAACTCATCAGCACTGCCTGTTGTCTTAAGTAAGTTATCTTAGAAGTGTGTTTTCTTGTAGAAATAGCTAGGACTATATAAGTGTTTTTCTGTGATGTCAGAACTGTACTACTGATTTACAGTATTTCTGTGTGATCTCTGAACTCTTTTGACTAGTAATGTGTAGTAGAAAATATTGTCTTGTGGTTCTGATTATTTATTATTAAATATTTTAAAACCTTTTAACTGTGGCTGTTTTGTATAGAGATAAGTTAAGCTCTAAGAGTACATTGCATGTATATAAGGATCCTGTACCAGGACACTCTAATAAGCCTTAAGACTGTTTAGTCACACTTAACAATTGGATAATAATATTGCACAGTAATAATTGGACACCCTTTTAAGGGCCTTTGGTTAGCTGATAATATTAGCTGGGTGGAGGCAGCAATTACTACCGTATAGTCTGGGTAAAAGGGGCACAGCTGGAGAACCTGTGCTAGCCTTCCCCAGGAGTGTCTGTGTGGTTGTATAAACTTATCTCAAAGTGTGTGTGTCAGCTACTTGGGCAGGGACACAAAGCACTGGTTAGACAGAGAGGGTACTGGAGATTTTAGCTTGCCCAGCTAGGCTGAGATCAGGACCCTATAGCTGTGCAAGTGGGGAGTCTTATTGGGGACCTGGTGAGCAAGGGAGCGACCAGTCCCAGACTGACTGTGATCTCTGTGTGCTCTTAAGAGAAATTGCACTTTACTGTGTGTATTTGTTATCCTTTCCTAATATATGACATGCCCTCTCTTGTGTTAGTGATGAGGATTGAGGCTCCTTGATTGCTGGGCCAGGGCACAGGTGTGTGAGGATTGAGGCTCCTTGATTGCTGGGCCAGGGCACAGGTGTCACAGCATCTTCCAATTAGTTTTGCAGCTCCTATTCTTTATGGAGATCTTCTGATGAGCGTTCTTTTAGTTTTTTCCAATCCAGCCAGTCAGCATTCATATCAGTAAATGCAACCCTGGTCATCGTTAAAGATATGTGACCATTTCACCACATGACATTAACCTTGGATGAATTATTGTGGCTGGAGACTGACTCTTAACAGTATCTGAAACTCTTTAGACATTGACATTGATACTGTCGGTGTCTCTTAGAAAGGGTTTGTAGTGTCACATGACTGTAGCTATTGTTGGTAGTGGAATGCAGATCATGAGGGTATACACACAGCAATTGTTGTGGTGATGGCATCACTTCTGAGCTCCAGAAACATGAGGAGAAAAACACCAAAAAGTCTTAATCTGGCACATAATTAATGGTGATTTTCTGTGCCCATGGTAGATTTGTTGTGTTCTGCCAGAAGTACACTGTTTATCATTGAATGACTGAGTGAGTGAGTGAGTGAGTGAGTGAGTGAGTGAGTGAGTGAGTGAGTGAGTGAGTGAGTGAGTGAGTCAATGAATGAACCAGTAAGTGAGTGAGTGTTTACAATTAACCCATGAGTGCACTGTCCATCTTTGACACATGGCAGAGCCATGTGTGGAACTTCTTGTCATGATGGAGCATCCATTACCAGTAATCTACCCCTATAACAGTGTCTCAGGTCTTAATAAATACAGCAGAGATCAAATTCCCTACATCCAAGAATAAAGGAAAACATAGATATTGGCAGATAAAAAATTGCATTCAATGTCTGTCTAGGCAAATCAAATACAGGACCTTCACATGACTGTTCACACTCATCAGTAAGTAATCAATTAAGGAGTTAAAAAAATAAAAAATAACATGGAACAATTACAGAGGAGAAAAAGCTTGCCAGTGGTAGGCCTGAAAGAAAGACTACAGGACTAGAATGTTGGCTTGTGTCTAGAAGCTAATCTAGATAAAGTGATAAAACGCTCTCTTGCAAAAAAAAAAAAATATATATATAGCGCTCCTTCAGGTTCTCTCCACTTTTCAAGAGAGTACCAGGAGAACTGAAGCCTTGGAAAAAGCATCCAGCAAAATATTGCCATATCATTTCCAGGATACTTAACTTTACTGGAGAGGAG
This sequence comes from Protopterus annectens, assembly GCF_019279795.1. Taxonomy (NCBI): domain Eukaryota; kingdom Metazoa; phylum Chordata; order Ceratodontiformes; family Protopteridae; genus Protopterus; species Protopterus annectens. The sequence continues at coordinate 717,055,801 of NC_056751.1, read as the reverse complement.
ACAGTGTTTTAATAGCCTGTGAAAGGAAATCATTCATGACTGGATGTGAAGTTCAGCTGTATTTAGACTACTCTGCTCAGGTGACTGCTACAAAGAAGGCATCTTCAATGATCAAACAAATGTGTTACGCAAAAGACTTGCCTAGACAGCTAAGTACCCTATAGTTTTTTTCTGTTAAATGGCATAACTATCATCAGCAGTTTAAGTCTACTAACAGCAGCTCTAGCCATAATATATGTGAGACACAAGATCATTCTGCAGGAGTGAATTCCACTGCACTAGGCTGAGCTGCTTAAGTGTGTGGAATGGTGAAAAAATGTACTGAGCGAGCAAAGTTCACAACAGCACGCAAGCTGGACAGTACCATACTGCAGCTGAGCCCTGCGCACCCAAGCTGGACAGTACCTTACTGCAGCTGAGCCCTGCTAGTGTGGATACTTAGGAAACTAAGAGCCTATTTCACCTGCCACAGAATGATCCCACCCAACACCTGTTATGATATACTAATATTGGTTCACCCTGAAGATATGTTGTCACAAGAAGGGAGATAGGATAGGAGGAGATGTGAAGCATGGAGCATGTATCCATGTTCACTGCAGTAAGACTGATGATGATGATGGTGCCTGTTACAACTTGTAGGGGACTCCACAATAACTATTGTCCAAGGAATCAGCCACCATGAAGTGAAATCTGTAGTGAGGGAAAGGTGTGGCTATCAGTTTATTGTTTGACACTTCCCTTTGTGTGTTAGAGGACTCTGCTTTAAGAAATGTCTAAAGCTAGCTCTTAACTGTCTGTTTCTGGGTTTGGGGGTTTTAACAAAGGATTCTTGAAGAACAGAGATTCTTCCCTATTTTACACTTAATACAGATGGTATGATATTTATTCATAATTTACATTCAATATAGTTGTTAATATTTACAATATTTATTCAAGGCAGCATAGTATTGTTTTTTATTTTACATTGATTTATTTATGTATTTATTTTGTTTACTTGTTTGTTTTTATAAGATGTTTATTTCAGGCAGAACACTTATTATTTATTTGGTTTCTTTGTTTTTGTAAGACAGCTTTATGGAAACTCATAAAGCAAACAAAATAAATAGCCACCATACTCATGTATGCCACTCTATGCCTGTCCCTGCACCAAAGCCCAGCCCTAAACATTAGGGTAACAAATATATTTTCCCTAACAGTGCCACTAAACAAGACAAAAGGACAAACACACACAAACAAACATATATATATATATGTGTGTGTGTGTGTGTGTGTGTGTGTGTGTGTGTGTGTGTGTGTGTGTGTGTGTGTGTGTGTGTGTGTGTGTGTGTGTGTGTGTGTGTGTGTGTGTGTGTGTGTATACATATATATATATATATATATATATATATATATATATGGATCTAGAACTTTTGAACGAAAGTTCAACAGTCCGAATCCACTATCACTGAACACACTTTAACAAAAGTGCTTTCACTGAAAAAGTGCTTTTGCTAAAGTGTGTTAAAAAAAAAAAAACATTAACTCTACTTTTACGCAGGGAGGCAAGCCCCCCTGCACTCCCCACACCCCCTACTTTAATATTCTCACTCCGAGATTGCACTACAGTGGGGAAAAGGGAACTTTCCCTTATCCGCACCATAGTATGACCAGCACTACAGCTTTGGTGAAAAGCATTTTCGCAAGTATGCTCGCCCATTCAAGATTCGGTAAAAAGTGCGTTTGTGCAAGGGTCATAGACCCATACACACACATATATATAAATATATATATATACATATATATATATATATATATATATATATATATATATATATATATATATATATATAAATAGATATACACACACACACACACACACACACACACACACACACACACACACACACACACACACACACACACACCTTTCCTCTTCACTAACCCTTACTCTAACCCTAGTCCACAAACACTTGCATACACACACACACACACACACACACACACACACACACACACACACACACACACACACACTGACAATGCACACACCCCTGGTTACGCGCTAATGTCAAATAGCAGTGTCATTAATGTCAGGATTTATTTATTGATATGTGACAAGCAGGAAAGTCGACTGGGTAGGTACCCATTTTCAGTGGAGGTCCTGAGGGGGGACCACCAAATTATTACAAAAACATTTTAAGAACAATGAATTTACAATCTTCAAAAATAATGCAAAAACATCTACAGTTTATATAATTCTACCAAATTAGACACAATGTAGAAATATTGGTTTAGAATAGATACAACTTATATGGCAATGATTTAATATTTATAGAAATTTTAACCAATTTAGAGAAATTAAAGATAAGTTAGTATAAGACAATAAAGAATTCCAATATGAAGTGGGAGAAAACATATTTAGATAGAGAGTCAAGGCAGACAAACTGAGTGAGCAAGGAAAGGAGTGAGGAAGGAGGCGTTAGGAGGTGTAAGGTATGAATAGGTACTTGTTCATATTTAGGTATATAGTTTATCCTGGGGTTGAGCTAGAACAGAGACAGGTTTTGGCTAGGAAGTCTTTCAGAATGATTTTAAAGGATGCCAGGGAAGGTATTCACCTGATAGATACATGCAAGGAGTTCCATGCCTCAGCAATATAGTATGAGTACAGACCATGCCGAGAAGATTGGATTATTTGGACAGATAGGCTCATGACGACTGAGTGGGAACACAGTTTAGTAGACTGGTATTTAGTGCTGGACAAGCAGAATGCTGGATAATTTCATAAGTGATAAGTAGTTGTGTGTATATACACTAGTTGATGGGGTAATTTTAACCACTTTAGACTCTTTAGTGCCATACAGTGGTGGGTTCTAAAAGGGGTATTTGCTGTAAATTTAGCTACTTTATTACCATATTTTTCAAGTTTTGCTTTTTGTGGTTCCTGGAGTTTAGGAATGATGCAAGTGCCATAAACCAGTTAACGGAGGAAGAAATTATTAACATTGGTGAGAACATTTTTGGCTCTATAAAGCATCCCTAGTTTTTTAGAGATTTTGTTTAATGCAATTTTGTATTTGCAGTTCAAATTTAAGATTATTATCCAATATCTTGCCTAATAATTTGCTATGAGAAATAACTTCAATTGTGGTATTATTAAGCGAGAGAATTTAAAATTTAGTTTTTTCATGTGAGAAGGAGGGAGCGAGGGAGAGAGAGAGAGAGAGCTAGGGGAAAAGGAAGTAGTTTATTTTTTGGGGGTATGAGCATCATCTGTGAGTTACAAAGCCATGTTTCAGTAGCTGTTATAGCTTCTTGAGCATTTTATTGGAGATGTGCCAGGTTGTCTGATGTGTGGAGTCATATATGTATTGTTTTAGGGAGGCTTTCTACGTGGATATATATGGAGGGTGTTTGTCACGCATCTTGTTTTACAAGTAAAGATGAAAAAGAGGGGTAGTTTGTTTATATGCTTTATTACATAGAAACACATCAGGATAGATAGCAGCAGAACAAAATATAAACAAACTGATTAACTTGACAGACTACACAGACATGCATGCTTACATCTTAACAGCTTACTACAAAATGGCAGTCAGTCTTGCACATGCTCAGTATTTATACACTTGTGCAAGCCCCTAGAAACCTTCGTAAAGGTATACATACATATTGATCTACAGCTTCCCTTTTTAATTAATTGCCCACGATAAAATGACATTTGAAAAAAAAGACATGCAATTATATAGACAATAAGAAATAGATGCAACATTCATGCTCTTATGTTCAAGTTGCTGTGTATCTGAAACATGGTCTAAAAATGCGACCTGATCTAGTGATATAGCAATCAAAACTGGGTTTAGCAACAGGGACAGTCACTGGTGAACAAACAGATTCTAGAGTGTTGGGAGTCTTCTCAGGAACAGGGATATTTACTGGAATGTCCTCTGGAACTTGAATGCTGGATAACTCACTCTGAGATATAGAGTCTTTCTCACAGTTATGATACTGCAATACAGGCTTGGACACCGGAACCAAGTATTTCTGATTCCACCTAAATTCTGCTCCTTATGATTCCACAATGTACAATTTTAGGTCTGGATATTCACACTTCATGACTCCAATCCGATCAAAATCTTTTGTCATATGCATCTCACTATCTCCCCTTCTCATAATGGATTGAGCGGTTTGCTGGTCTTATTATAATAGGAATTCTGGGATAAGCGCTTCTTCAACAGATGGGCTTTCACTGATCTGTTGTTCCTGACACATGGAACCAGTAATTTGCTACTGATTGGTAGTGTGGTTCTGGTTTGTCTTGAAAGAAGTCTCTGTGCAGGTGAACCAAGATGTTTATCACAAGGAACATTTCTGAGACTCAAGAGATTCAAGAAAACATCACTATTGTCTCATTTTGACTTCTGTAGTAATTGTTTTGCACTTTGAACTGCATGTTCTGCCAAACCATTTGACTCTGGATACTCAACGCTAATTGAAACATGAGTAAAGTCCCACTCTTCAGCAAACTTTTTGAACTGCTGGCTTGTAAACTGAGTACCATTGTCAGAAATAATTTTGTGTGGGCTACCATGGACTGCAAAATGATGCTTCGTCTTAGTAATGACATTATTGGATACTAGATTGCAAAGTAGGTCAATCTCGAAACATTTTGAATAAGAGTCTACTAATACCAAGTAATGTTGACCATTCAATTTGCAAATGTGTGTAGCTACTGCCAATCAAGGTAGTTCAGGAATCTGGTTTAGCTGAAGTGGTTCTTTCTGTTGATGCGACTTAGTACTATTACATACAGAAGAAGATAAAAGTAGTCTCTCAATGTCTTGTGACATAGACAGCCAAAATATGAGTCCTCTCGCCCATCTTTCAGTAGAGTCTGTTCCTGGGTAGCCACAATGCAAAATAGTAATATCTTAGGCTTTGGAACAACCACTTTAGGACCTCTTATGATAATATCATTGTCAAACAAAATTTCATCTCTGTAAGGAAAATATGGTTGCACTTCTACTGGTAAGCAAGATTGTTTAGACGTCCATCCTTGACATAAAGTAAACACCAAAGAAAATCTGTAACTGCTAGAGGCATCTCAGTAAAGAGGCAGGAGAGCTAGACAAAAACCTAAATTCACCACCACGGCTATAAAATTATAAAATTCTTCTTTTACTGAAGTATTAAAACCAGTGTAGATAAAATCAAAACTTCCAGGTATTAATTCAAAGTATGATAAGCACTTTTGGCAGGGTTGCCTTCTTCAGATTGTAAAGTACTTTGAGTTTGGTGAGCTAGATATATTGGTATTAACCAATTGGTTGCTTTTTTTGTGAGACACACCTTCATGTTATCCAATCAAATTGTATCCAGTGGTCTGAGTAAAAATGGGGCAAGCCCCTAGGATTTAACCAATAGTTAAATGCCTATTCTTCAGTATTGGTTTTAAAGTAATCATCACGTTTAAGTCTGGATATCTATGTGCCTTTAGATTCATAATCCACTTAATTTCACAAGTTTCTGTGTGATTCTGTACATCCCCTCCTCTTATATTCAAAGGTAAAATTTCTATGACTTGGAAATGAAACAAATGTGTGGAGAAAGCTATAATATGTCCAGCTAGACTGTTTTTATTGTCTAAATGTGAAATATCTATTAGGTGTCTTAAAACCTTCCCCGGGATTCATGAAGCTTGCATCAGGCGTAGGCATAGCGTAGGTGGTATAACGCCAAATATGGCCGCCGAGCGATTCAGGCATGATCCAGTTCCACGTGCACTACCAGCATACGCCAGATCTGTGCAGCTCTAGGCTCATGTATGCTAATCACCCCATGCACAGTACTGTAGCATGCAAGTGAATGTACATAGCGATTCATGAAGTGGTGCAGGCGTAGCATAAGTATACAGAAATGTAAACCAAAAGAAACGGTTTGCATTTTTCCAAACAGAACATCGGAGCCATGAAAGCAGACCAAACTTACGTATTACAAAGTTAACATATGCCAATGGCTAAATATACAGCCAATGGCATAAAAAAAAACATGCACAACACATAAAAAATAACATTTAATGTCATGGCCACAGTAACACAAAGTACAACTGCAGGTGCGCAAACGGGAACACAAAGAAAATATATACAGATGTCCTAAAATTGCAATATAACACAAATCATGATTTCACCATAATAGTCAATGGTATGCATGCTACACCACAACCAAGCTGCAAAGGTTGCTAAGGGTCTGTGATAGTGTTCGGCACGGTAACTATGAATTAGTAGTCAATGCCATGCAAATGAGGCTAGTAATACTGAATCGCAAATGTCCCACCAGCCTAAGGATGTACCAAATGGTGCAGCACTACAACACCTAGGAGTGGTCTGGAGGTATACATGACATCAGCAGTGTGGTGTGCCACCGTAGCTGTAAGCACATTGGAGCAATGCAAATCCAGGTTGCCCATTGCTAAGCCGGT
>NC_056751.1:716978286-717048847 GCF_019279795.1 Protopterus annectens | reverse complement strand
GTCATTCAACACCTTTCCTCCAAAGATCACTGGTTTTATGAGTGATTAAGAAGCTGGCCAGTTATTGTGCGAATGCTCTGACCATTGGTAGGGTTGCCACATTTTCATATGTCCAGGATAGGATATATTCTGGACACACCAGATTGTTTAGGTCAACACATACCCACGGTCAGTACAGGGTTTAGAACATTTATTATTTTCCTAGATGAGAGCCTATTCCTATAGCACTTTATTTGCTTATTCTGTTTCTTGTACGATTTACGTATTTTACATCCAGAAATAACTGTTTTAGGCAACTGTTACATGAAATATGGTACATAGTTATTTCCTACAATCACAGGACATTTGCCACTGTATCATTCTTGGTCAGGACACACCTACCCAAACAGGGACTGATCCTCACAAAGTAGGACAGGTGGTACTCTGCTTACATCAGCGCCTTAATCACCCTATTTCCAAGTGCCACTATGTGACTGTGTACAGTATATTCTCTCGATAATTCATGTGGGGAGATGTGCATCACGGGCAGGTGTTTGATCCCGGGTAGTAGGTTATGCATGATGGGCAGGAGGCTGAGCAGTCTCGTGAACCACTACTGCACATACAACTTGTGTCCAGATGTCTACAGGACTGGACATCATGTTGTGATACCAAGTCTGATGTTTACTCAGGATACTTATCCCGTGAGGGATATGCAAAAATTGAACAAGCAAACGACCTTCGGTTTTTTTGGACTTACGAAAATGTGATGGGGTTTTACATGCAAGGGATACATAGTTTGCAATCCTGACACTGCCTAGGGTGACACTGCCTACTACATATGAGTAGTGGTCAGTATGTGTAGATATGGCTGCGCCAAGCTAGTTGCCAGAGTATTGCTGGATTTGGTGGACGTTCAGGAATGGGGGCAGGTTGTGTGCTGTAGAGGGGATGATGGGTATTCAATTATGCATCCAGGTGTGTTGCAGTTGGATGTCTCAGTTCCATCCAGACCATTCTGTGGGTATGTGCTGGTGACATTTCTGTACATGTGTATCGCACATTTTAATATTCATATGTTTGTGTGATTGTGTTCTACAGTATGGCCTGTCAGGTTGTATTGCAGATGTGTATGTTTGTTCTTTGTGTTTCTTTCTGATTCACCCGCTGCTCCCTCATACACCTCCACTTCACCTATTGTGCATCCAACATAGTCTCGCCTTTGTGGATTATAACATTACCCATCCCCCCCCACACACATATTCCAAACACTCCATCCATCCCTTCTTTGGTTGATGGCCCATGGCACGGTCAAGGGAACACATTGCATACACTATATATGTCAGGTACCTGTATGGTTGTGAGGACTACCCTGTCATTTTTCACCTTCCACATGCTGTACATCACACACATAGGTACATGCAAATACTTATCTTTCATGACATGGTAGGTACACCCGGGTAATACCCGTTCAACTTTGACACATCCTGACAAGTACGGCTTGGACCGCATATGGGCAGATTTTGGACGAATGCTCTGACCATTGGTAGGGTTGCCACCTTTTCATATGGCCAGGATAGGATATATTCCGGACACAAATCAGATTCTACAGACAACACATACCCATGGTCAGTACAACGGATAATACTTTTGTTTTATGCCTACATGTTAGCTTGTTTATATGCTCCTTCTGTTTCGTTTACTTGCTTATTCTATTTCTTGTAACGTGGTATGTTACATACGGAAATAACTATTGTATGTGACTATTACATGTCATGTGGGACATAATTATGTCATACGGTCGCAGGATATTTTACATTTATAATGGTTTTGGTATGGACACAACTGCCCAGCTGTGTACTATCCCTCACAATGTGGGACAGGTGGTAACCCTGACCATTGGCCTAGACTTAGCTACTGGCGGCGTGCTAACATGATGCGTTTCACTTCCACTTGGTATAACTATCAACACTGCATTAGAATACGGGCACATGGTTTTAAATGTCATTTGTTCGAGGGATGGAGACTCGATATTCGCTAATGTGCATTTGTGTTTGCTTCTTAATTTTGTGTTCGCAAGAACTGTCTTGCATGCTTTGCATATGTTTCAGTATCCACGGGCACTGACAGGTGTGATTACTATTGCAGGCCGACTGTAATATTCAGCATTTTAGGTTGCATGTCAACAGCCGACATTTCCACGCCTCCATGCAGCACTTCGACATGCCCCATGCACTCGCACTCATTTCCTATGCATGTGGCTGTGGCGGCAGCACGCCTTCATTAATATGCATATGGTGCTACTGCGCCATCTGTATGCTGCACGGTCGGTGCAAGCCTGACGCCAGCCTTGCGCCGAGATTCATGAATCCCGGGGCTTGTCTTTAAAATGCTGGCCCATCTTCCCCACATAAAAAGCTTGGCACTGTTGACAGATATCCAGGTAAACTAAATGTTGACTATTACAGGTAGGTGAAACTCAAAAATGATAAACTGTTCGAGTGATGGGATGTGTAAAGGAATTATTAGTGTCAATATGTTGACATGCTTTACATCTTCCACACTTGCATATACCTTATCTCAGTTTGTTATTCTTATTAGGAAAACCATCCTTGTTACAAAGTAGCCTTTTTATGTTTTTCTTATTTTTGAAAGCAAACTTGGGATGTTCACCCACAATGTTTCTGATTTTCTCATCCTCCACAAGGGTCAACCAAAATGTCTTGATAATGTCACAGATCTGTTTATTATCTGTACTATAAATGAGTATACAATTCATCTGGTTCATTACTTTTTGTTTGCTGTTATTATTTACATTTTCTCCCACCAATGTATCTGATCTACGAAAATATGGATGTCCTTTGGTAGATCTCAGTAAACCTGGTTCGATTCTCAAAGTAAGTTCCTTATCCCTGTAGCCTCTGCTTTGCAGATGCTTATGTAGCAACATACATTCCTTATCAAAGATGTCATCTGTGCACAATCTTGACAGTCAAACCATCTGATTTTCCATAACATTCTTGAAAGTAAAACCTGGATGCATACTACTTCTATGTAAGTAGTGATTTTTCCAGGTACCTTTTCTATGAATACCAGTGGTTAAACCTTGGTTAGGATCATAGCAGAGGTTAACATCCAAAAATTCTATTTCTTTCTTTGAGTGGTTTACAGCAAACTTTAAAAATTCTGTCGATATTGGGTGGACTGGCAATTTCCTGTTTCAGAACATTAAACACTCTCTAGTGTTGCTCTAACCATGACCAAGATACATCTTTGCATGACAACTCTCTGAACAGAGGTGAAAGTTGGCTCAAATCTGGAATGAACTTGGCTAGGTAATTAATCATGCCAAAAAAATTGTAGGGCTTGAATATTTTCTGGAGATAGCATCTCAAGAATTGCAGTTTGCATGGAAGTATCCAGTCATAAGCCTGAATTGGTAAAGAAATGACCAACATAAGTAACTTCTTGTAGCCTAAATTTGCACTTCTGATGATTCAGCTTAAGATTCAGCTCTTTCCAGAACTTTCTTGAGATTTCGGTCATGCTGAGCTTCACCATTACCTCATACTAGAATATCATCTACTATAATAGCACATGGATACCCAGAACAATTTGCTCCATTGCATGCTGGAAGACATTACTGTAGTGCTGCCAACTTCTCATGTCAACATTTCTGGACATGTATGTGAAAACAAAATGCATGAAGAATAGAAGTGTACATTAAGTTCCCCTCAAGGGAATTGTCATACATTACTGCGCTCAATCAATCATATTCTTGTGTTCTTCAATGTCAATGGCAGTGTCCCTTAATTCTGGAGTATCAAGAAAATTTCTGTACAGTTGAAACCCTACTTTACTGGCAAAATGTATCCCAAATGGCATTTTCAGAAATCTGTACCTGCCAAACAGAGTACTGAAAATAGCACTAAAGATTTTCGGTCAAGCGAAATTTGCCCAAATAGACTCTTTGCACTTAGAACAGAAACAACAATGGCATTAGGCATAAAAGCAGTGACTTCTTCAATGGTATGCATTGGATGATAAGACCTTTTTAGTCCCTTGTTCAAATCTTGTGGATCAGTACATATTCTGATATCATCTGAGCTTTCTTGTGAGCTATGACTATGACCATGGAGGATACCCATTCAGTAGGGTTAACAAACCTACTGGACAAATCACACCATGCTGCACCATTTTATCTAGCTCGGCTTTGACTCTGTCCTACATAGCTACTGGAACTTTCCGGGCTGGTCTGACAGCTGGACTGACCTCTGAGTTTAACTTCATGGAGTACATAACTGAGAGTTTGCTTAGTTTCTCTTTGAAAATATCAGCATAGGTAGAGAAAATAGACTGGGCAAGATTAGAACAATGGTCTTTTAAGCTAACATGGTGGACTTCCTTATTAAATGAAAGCAGTCCCATTTTCAAACTGTCTCTGAGGTCTAATAATGACTGTACATGCCTTTTGACTACATAAAACTGCAAATCATAGCTGTTCCCAGCAGATTAACATGAAAGCACTACTGAACTTGCAGTTTGAATTTCTTCACTGTCATAAGCAACAAGATTCACACACTTCACCAAATCAAGCTTCTCACCAGCATATACTCTAGCAAATGTTTCTGTTGACATAACATTGCACTTTGAATCTGTGTCATCTTTGAGCTCTGTGGGTCTTCCATTTATACAAACAATAAAGAATACTTCATTCTTTGCCCATAAATCTACTGCATTGACTGTTTCATCAAGCACTGACACACCATTAACATAAAAACTAGGGTCATAGCTTTCTAATTGATCAACTTGTCTCTTGGAATGTTCTCTTTTAATAAAGGAATGAACCCCTTTTGATTTACAAAATCTTTGATAATGATTCCAGTTTTTACATCTGTGGCATTGTTGACCAAAAGCTAAGCACTTTTCTCTTTTGGATTCATGATTACCACCACAATTGCAACAACTGACTATAAGGTTAGGTGAGCATGTGCCCTCACACCTATGCTTTTTTGCCGACTCACCCTTGTGCTTCACTGAGACTGTGCACACTCTGGAATTTGCTAGAAAGGTAGGGGTTTACCAGTGAGTGTTGCAAGGCTCACAGTTGCTGCCATGTTTTTGGATCTGTTTCTTTAACCACATGCTGCATAATATCAACATTAGTCTTAGAAGATACTGGAAGCATGCATTTCTCATTTGTAAGCATATTTATGTGGTTTTCCATAAGCTTGTATAGCTGACTAATCTAAATAACTATATTCAAAGTTAAGTCACTATCATTTAGCAAAATCTTTCTCACAGCATCATCTTTAATACCACACACAAGTTTGTCTTTTATCAACTCATCCCTTGAATCACCAAATGTGCATGTTTTAACTCTATTTCTCAAATCAGTTATATATGCCAAAACTGTTTCATCAGGCTTTTGACCTCTTGTGCAAATTAAGTGCAGTTCCATATGTAATATTCATTTGGGGGGGTCACACATTTCTCTAAATTTATGGTTTAAACACTCTGCGGTCTTCCCTTGACTCAGCCAGTACCACTATATGGTGGTTTTCTCTCCCTCTCCTGCAAATACAGCAGGTGTATACACAAATTAATTCTTTCTTTCTATGGCTTTTGAACCAGCTAAATTAAGCAGAATAAATGTCTTCGTATGGTTATCTTTATCATAAAATGCAGCTCGTATGAAAATATCATACGCTTGCACAAATACTCTCCAATTCTCTGCAATATTATTATCAAAGACAAGTGGAGCTGGTTTTCTGAATATGTCTGCCATGCCAACAAAGTATGCCCAAACACACTGAAAATGTGGCCCTTGTAATTATATATGAATATGCACGCACAGCCAGTACTTGTAATAACATTCAAATGCACAATAAACTCTTCGAAATACTGTACTTTGCAAAATGTGCATTGAAATGGCTGTATTTTGCGAAATGACTGTACTGTAATACTGCACAAACTTGTGAACTCTTCATACACCTCAGAAATCTTGAATACCTTTAATTAATGGGAATAAGTAGCTCATAGCGAAAAAATGCAGTTGTTTTCCTTATTTTATACATTTTATGTGATTTAGGCATTATTTAAAACATTTTCCATAGTTATTCAAATATTTTCAAGAATATGTCACAGTTTCATATAGTTTGTCTAACTAGAAATTCGTTTAGAGTTTTCTGAGTGTTTTGTTTTATATTTTGTGAATAAGAAATCAATCAGAACTGGGTTTAGCAACAGGGACAGTCACTGGTGAACAAACAGATTCTGGAGTGCTGGGAGTCATCTTAGGAACAGGGATATTTACTGGAATGCCCTCTGGAACTGGAATGTTGGATAACTCACTCTGAGATATAGAGTTTTATTCACAGTTATGATACTGCAATACAGGCTTGGACACCGGAACCACGCATTTCTGATTCCACCAAAATTCCGCTCCTTATGATTCCACAATGTACAATTTTGGGTCTGGACACTCACTTTTCATGACTCCAATCTGGTCAAAATCTTTTGTCATATGCATCTCACTATATCCCCTTCTGTTAATGGATTGAGCGGTTTGCTGGTCTTATCATAATAGGAATTCTGGGATAAGCGCTTCTTCAACAGATGGGCTTTCACTGATCTGTTGTTCCTGACACATGGAACCAGTAATTTACTACAGATTGGTAGTGTGGTTCTGGTTTGTCTTGAAAGAAGTCTCTGTGCAGGTGAACCAAGATGTTTATCATGATGAACATTTCTGAGATTGAAGAGATTCAAGAAAACCTCACTATTGTCTCATTTTGACTTCTCTAGTAATTGTTTTGCACTTTGAACTGCATGTTCTGCCAAACCATTTGACTGTGGATACTCAAGGCTACTTGTAACATGAGTAAAGTCCCACTCTCCAGCAAACTTTTTTAACTGCTGGCTTGTAAACTGTGTACCATACTCAGAAATAACTTTGTGTGGGCTACCATGGACTGCAAAATGATGCTTCATCTTAGTAATGACATTATTGGATACTAGATTATGAAGTAGGTCAATCTCGAACCAATTTGAATAAGAGTCTACTAATATCAAGTAATGCTGACCATTCCATTTGAAAATCTGTGCAGCTACTGCCAATCAAGGTAGTTCAGGAATCTGGTTTAGCTGAAGTGGTTCTTTCTGTTGATGCGACTTAGCACTATTACATACAGAAGAAGATAAAAGTTGTCTCTCAATGTCTTGTGACATAGAAGGCCAAAATATGAGTCCTCTCGCCCATCTTTCAGTAGAGTCTGTTCCAGGGTAGCCACAATGCAAAATAGTAATATCTTAGGCTTTGGAACAACCACTTTAGGACCTCTTATGATAATAACATTGTCAAACAAAATTTCATCTCTGTAAGGAAAATATGGTTGCACTTCTACTGGTAAGCAAGATTGTTTAGACGTCCATCCTTGACATAAAGTAAACACCAAAGAAAATTTGTAACTGCTAGAGGCATCTCAGTAAAGAGGCAGGAGAGCTAGGCAAAAACCTAAGTTCACCACCACGGCTATAAAATTCTAAAATTCTTCCTTTATTGAAGTATTAAATCCAGTCTAGATAAAATCAAAACTTCCAGGTATTAATTCAAAGTATGATAAGGCTTTCGGCAGGGTTGCCTTCTTCAGATTGTAAAGTGCTTTGAGTTTAGTGAACTAGATATATTGGTATTAACCAATCGGTTGCTTTTTTTGTGAGGCGCACCTTCATGTTATCCAATCAAATTGTATCCAGTGGTCTGAGTAAAAAGGGGGCAAACCCCTAGGATTTAACCAATAGTTAAATGCCTATTCTTCAGTATTGGTTTTAAAGTAATCATCACGTTTAAGCCTGGATATCTATGTGCGTTTAGATTCATAATCCACTTAATTTCACAAGTTTCTGTGTGATTCTGTACATCGCCTCCTCTTATATTCACAGGTAAAAGTTCTATGCCCTGGAAATGAAACAAATGTGTGGAGAAAGCTATAACATGTCCAGGTAGACTGTTTTTATTGTCTAAATGCGAAGTATCTTTCAGGTGTCTTAAAACCCTGTCTTTAAAAGGCTGGTACATCTTCCCCACATAAAAAAGCTTGGCACTGTTGACAGATATCCAGGTAAACTAAATGTTGACTATTGCAGGTAGGTGAACCTCAAAAATAATAAACTGTTCGAGTGATGGGATGTGTAAAGGAATTATTAGTGTCAATATGTTGACATGCTTTACATCTTCCACACTTGCATGTACCTTGTCTCAGTTTGATATTCTTATTAGGAAAACCATCCTTGTTACAAAGTAGCCTTTTTATGTTTTTCTTATTTTTGAACACAAACTTGGGATGTTCACCCACAATGTTTCTGATTTTCTCATCCTCCACAAGGGTCAACCAAACTTTCTTGATAATGTCACAGATCTGTTTATTATCTCTACTATACATGAGTATACAATTCATCTGGTTCGTTACTTTTTGTTTGCTGTTATTATTTACATTTTCTCCCACCAATGTATCTGATCTACGAAAATATGGATGTCCTTTGGTAGATCTCAGTAAACCTGGTTCGATTCTTAAAGAAAGTTCCTTATCCCTGTAGCCTCTGTCTTGCAGATGCTTATGTAGCAACATACATTCCTTATCAAAGATGTCATCTGTGCACACTCTTGACAGTCAAACCATCTGGTTTTCCATAACAATCTTGAAAGTAAAACTTGGATGCATACTACTTCTATGTAAGTAGTGATTTTTCCAGGTACTTTTTCTGTGAATACCAGTGGTTATTCCTTGGTTAGGATCATAGCACAGGTTAACATCCAAAAATTCTAATTCTTTCTTTGAGTGCTTTACAGCAAACTTTAAAAAATTCTGTCGATGTTGGGTGGACTGGCAATTTTCTGTTTCAGAACATTAAACATTCTCTAATGTTGCTCTAACCATGACCAATAAAAATCTTTGCATGCCATCTCTCTGAACAGAGGTGAAAGTTGGCTCAAATCTGGAATGAACTTGCCTAGGTAATTAATCATGCCAAAAAAATTGTAGGGCTTGAACATTTTCTAGAGATGGCATCTCAAGAATTGCAGTTTACTTGCAAGTATCCGATCATAAGCCTGAATTGCTAAAGAAATGACCAACATAAGTAACTTCTCGTAGCCTAAACTTGCACTTCTGATGATTCAGCTTAAGATTCGCTTCACAAGCTCTTTTCAGAACTTTCTTGAGATTTCTGTCATGCTGAGCTTCACCATTACCTCATACTAGAATATCATCTACTATAATAGCTCACATATACCCAGAAAAAATTTGTTCCATTACATGCTGAAAGACTTTACTGTAGGGCTGACAACTTCTCATGTCAACATTTCTGGACATGTACATGAAAGCAAAATGCATGCAGAACAGAAGTGTACATTACCTTCCCCATAAGGGGATTGTCATACATTACTGTGCTCAATCAAACATATTCTTGTGTTCTTCAATGTCAGTGGCAGTGTCCCTTAATTGTGGAGTATCCAAGAACCCTGGCAAAATTTATCCCAAATGGCATTCTCAGAAATCTGTACCTGCCAAACGGAGTACTGAAAATAGTTAGCACTAAAGATTTTCGGTCAAGCGAAATTTGCCACAATGGACTCTTTGCACTTAGAACAGAAAAAAACAGTTGCATTTGGCATAAAAGCAGTGACTTCTTCAATGGTATGCATTAGATGATAAGGCCGTTTTAGTCCTTTGCTCAAATCTTGTGGATCAGTGCATATTCTGATATCATCTGAGCTTTCTTATGAGCTACGACTATGACCATGGAGGATACCCATTCAGTAGGGTTGATGAACCTACCGGACAAATGACACCATGCTGCCCCATTTTATCTAGCTTGGCTTTGACTCTGTCCTACTGGAACTTTCCGGGCTGGTCTGACAACTGGACTGACCTCTGGGTATAACTTCATGGAGTCCATAACTGTGAGTTTGCTTAGTTTGTCTTTGAAAATATCAGCATAGGTAGAGAAAATAGACTGGGCAAGATTAGAACACTGGCCTTTTAAGCTAACATGGTGGACTTCCTTATTAAATGAAAGCAGTCCCATTTTCAAACTGTCTCTGAGGTCTAATACTGACTGTACATGCCTGTTAACCACATACAATTGCAAATCATAGCTGTTCCCAGCAGATTAACATGAAAGCACTACTGAACTTACAGTATGAATTTCTTCACCATCATAAGCAACAAGATTCACACACTTCACCAAATCAAGCTTCTCACCAGCACATACTCTAGCAAATGTTTCTGCTGACATAACATTGCACTTTGAATCTGTGTCATCTTTGAGCTCTGTGGGTCTTCCATTTATACAAACAATAAAGAATACTTAATTCTTTGCCCATAAATCTACTGCATTGAATGTTTCATCAAGCACTGACACACCATTAACATAAAAAGTAGGGTCATAGCTTTCTAATTGATCAACTTGTCTCTTGGAATGTTCTCTTTTAATAAAGGAATGAACCCCTTTTGATTTACAAAATCTTTGAGAATGATTCCAGTTTTTACATCTGTGGCATTGCTGACCAAAAGCTAAGCATTTTTCTCTTTTGGATTCATGATTACCACCACAATTGCAACAACTGACTATAAGGTTAGGTGGGCATATGCCCTCACACCTATGTTTATTTGCTGACTCATCCTTGTATTTCACTGAGACTGTGCACACTCTGGAATTTGCTAGTAAGGTAGGGGGGTTACCAGTGAGTGTTGCAAGGCTCACAGTTGCTGCCATGTTTTTGGATCTGTTTTTTTTTTAACCATATGCTGCATAATATCAACATTAGTCTTAGAAGATATTGGAAGCATGCATTTCTCATTTGTAAGCATATTTCTGTGCTTTTTCGTAAGCTTGTATAGCTGCCTAATCTCAATAGCTTTATTCAAAGTTAAGTCACTATCATGAAGCAAAATCTTTCTCACAGCATCATCTTTAATACCACACACAAGTTTGTCTTTTATCAACTCATCCCTTGAATCACCAAATGTGCATGTTTTAACTCTATTTCTCAAATCAGTTATATATGCTGCAACTGTATCATCAGGCTTTTGACCCCTTGTGTTAAGTAAGTGCTGTTCCATTGTAATATTCATTTTGGAGGTTATACTTTTCTCTAAATTTATGGTTTAAACATTTGGGGGTCTTCCCTTGACACAGCCGGTACCACTATATGGTGTTTTTCTCTCCCTCTCCTGGAAATACAGCAGGTGTATACACAAATGAACGCTCTCGTTCTATGGCTTCTGAACCAGCTAAATTAAGCAGAATAAATGTCTTTGTATGGTCATCTTTATCATAAAATGCAGCTTGTATGAAAGTATCATACTCTTGCGCAAACACTCTCCAATTCTCTGCAATATTATTATCAAAGAAAAGTGGACCTGGTTTTCTGAATACATCTGCCATGCCAACAAAGTATGCCCAAACACACTGAAAATATGGCCCTTGTAATTATATATGAATATGCACACACATCCAGTACTTGTAATAACATTCAAATGCACAATAAACTCTTCGAAATACTGTACTTTGCAAAATGTGCATTGAAATGGCTGTATTTTGTGAAATGACTGTACTGTAATACTACACAAACTTGTGAACTCTTCATACACCTCAGATATCTTGAATAGCTTTAATTAATGGGAAACAGTAGCTCGTAGAGAAAAAATGCAGTTGTTTTCCTTATTTTATACATTTTACTTGATTTGAGCATTATTTAAAACATTTTCCGCAGTTATTCGAATATTTTCATGAATATGTCACAGTTTCAGATATTTTGTTTAACTAGAAATTTGTTTAGAGTTTTCTGAGTGTTTTGTTTTATATTTTGTGAATAAAAAATTTAAGTTTTGAAACCTGAAATTTGTTTCTGACCTGTTTTTGCGAGTTATACATGCAGTAGGGATGAGCCCAGGGTTGCCAGACGTCCCTATTTGGGCAGGACTGTCCCGAGATCAGTAGCCTGATCCCGAGTCCCGCCCTGCTGGTTTAAATCCGGCCTCCTCTTTGTTTTTTTTGATTGACCCGTATACCTGGCATACGGGCCAATCAAAATTGCTAAACACGGAGTTCTTGTGTTCGCATTAAACACGAAGCTCCGTGTTTTTGATTGGCCCATATGCCGGTATACGGGCCAATCAAAAATCGCTAAACACGGAGCTTCTCGTGTTTAATGTGGAACTGCAATGCATTAAACACGAGAAGCTCCATGTTTATTACAGGCAGAGTGAGCTCAGTTCTTTAGTTCTTTAATGCGGACCTTTTTTTTTCAGTTTCCGCCGAAGACCTTTTTTTTTTTTTTTTTTTTTTTTTTTTTTGTGGTCTTCACTTTGACGTGAGAGACCTTCTTTTTTTTTTGTCCCTACCTGCGTTGCTGGAAATCTGGCAACCCTGTATGAGCCACTCCTGTATATTTCTCCAGCAATAACAGAGTGCCTCTCAGTCTTGAATCTGGATCCCATTCTGACACTATGTCACTCATCTTGCTTTACCATTGAAGATGAAACGGTGCGGTAGTTTGTTTATATGCTTTATTACATAGAAACACATCAGGATGGATAGGAGCAGTACAAAATGTAAACAAACTGATTGACAGACAGACTACACAGACATGCATGCTTACATCTCAACAGCTTACTACAAAAGTCAGGCTCATGGTCAGCACTTCTGCAGGCCCCTAAAAAACTTCTTAAAGGTATACATACATATTGATCTACAGTGTTGAAAATGTCAAAGAGATGGGGACACGGATAGAGCCTTGTGTTACATTGGTAGTGACTGCAAGGTATGAAGACAGAGTGCCATTTTACAGACTGATACCTATTGGACAAGTAGCTTTTGAACCATAAAAGGGTGGGCTAAGATGGGCTCAGAGAGGGCATTTGAAGTAGAAGTTTGCTGTAACAAACTGTATCAAAGACTTTACACAAGTCTAGAAATAAAGAAGAGGCTAGTTTGCCATTATTTCTAGTTTTAATGACAGTAGGTCAGTATCTATGCAGGTTACAACTGCAGTGTGTGATGGATTTAAACCATGCTGTGTGAGGGGGATAGGACTTCTTCCTGCAGGAGACACTTCAGCAATTGTTTTTAATACATTTCTCAAGTATTTTGGAGATGGGGATAAGATTGCGATAAGTCTAAAGTTAGTGATGTTAAATTTCCTTCTTTGTGTAAAAGAATAATGTGTGATATTTTCCAGAGAGAGGGAGTGTGGGATTCCTAGACTGACCTGTTTTTAAGGATTAGGACAAGACAGAAAACACTATTGCCTGCTATCTTAAAGTACTTGCTTGGGGAAGTCATCAGATGAATAAGAGCATGATTTGAGTTTGTTTAATAGATTTAATACAGAATGTGGGCATAGGTTTGAAATAGAAAGTAGATGTGGTGATATGTGGCTGTTGGAGAGGGTTAGGATTAGATGCTGGAGAATCCTTGGTTAGGGATTCTATACTATCTATGAAATAGGACTCGAATTCTATTTAAGTTTTGAGTGGTATGTTATTGGGAAAATGGTTAGGGCTTAATTTTTGTCCAGGATGCAAGATTTCTTTAATGGCTGACTAAAACTTTTTAGGGCTATGTTTACTAATGTTCTAAATGTTGTTATAGTACAAGTTTGTCTACATGCATTTGCTTTTTAGTTTGGTTGCAGAGAATTCTGAAGTTTTCAAGATATTGTTGAATTTTATATTGTTACAATTCTTCCCCACACTCTTTTTTTTCTATCCTGCATTAGCATTCCACTCTTTTTGGATATCCAGATTGTGTTACTGTGGTGCAGCGGTTAGCGTTGCCATCTCACAGCAAGAGGTTTCCTGTTCGATTCACAGCTGGAGCGCCTTCTGTGTGGAGTCTGCATGTCCTCCCTGTGGTTGTGCATGAATGAGTGTGTCTTCTTTGAAGGTTGGGTGGCGGGCTGGTAACTTAGCACTGTAAAAAACCACTGCCAATCATTAGCAGACCGGAGTTCTGCTGTGGCAACCCCTAACCGGGAAAATGAAAGTGCATGTGTGAGATATCTGTTTTTATAGGGTGGGAGATTGTCACTGAGAAAGTCTGATATTGTACCTTTAGTGGTGAATTTGCTAGGATCTTTTACTAGGATCCAGTCTAATAAGGAATTAATTGTGTGTGCAGCTGTATTGTTTCCAGGAGGGATGTAAAGAATAGTAATATATATATATATATATATATATATATATATATATATATATATATATATATATATATATATTAATATTTACATTTGTTTATTTTAAGTTAAGATCTAACTAACTTTCTTTTCCAGCTGCAAGAGAAATTCTTCCCCCTTATCCACAGGCTTTATAAACCAACCAAAACTGAATGACTATCCACTGAACTTAAACATCTTTTAATTCTAAGTCTAAGGGATGATGAAGTATGGCAAAAATGAAAAGAGACCCCTCCTCCCAAACTGACAACCACGCCTCCCTTATAGTCTTGTGTAAACTGGCCAAGAAATCCATCAAAAGGCAGAAAAAAAATCTCCAAAGAAACAAATTACCTTCTTACAATCCCCCATCTGTTTTTGGAAAGAGGTTAATACCTTGTCTACAAACACCATTTGGTTTGGTACAACAAAATGTTCTCTAGAAGATTTCCTTAAATAATTTAGCAATCTCATATCAATAAACTCCACACCTCCCACATATCAAGCATTGCCCACACCACCATCACTCATCTCACTATTCTAGTTCAAATACATTTGTCCCAAATATGTCTCTATTTCTATTCTACTTGAACATATTTCCACTGACACCCCTCCTGGATCTAACAACATAGTCTTCTGGTTCATATATCACTGCACAGAGCATCTTTGTCTTCCTCTCACCCACATATATAATTTATGTCTCACATAAAACATCACGCCACAGACTTGGAAACTGTTCTAATTAAACATCTCCCAAAAGAAACCAATCCAAAATATACCACTTATGTATATCCATCCTCCCAGTTCTGGCCAAACTTCTTGAAAGGAAAGTCTACACCCAACTCTCCCTCTATATCCAAAGTGCTACCTGCTCTACACCCAACTCTCCCTCTGTATCCAGAGTGCTACCTGCTGCATACCCAGCTCTCCCTCTGTATCCAGCAGTGCCACCTGCTCTACACCCAACCCTCCCTCTGTATCCAGAGTGTCACCTGCTCTATACCCAACTCTCCCTCTATATCCAGCAGTACCATCTGCACTATCCCTAACTATTCCTCTATATCTAGCAGTACCACCTGCTCTACACCCAACTCTCCTTCTATATCCAGCAGTACCACCTGTTCTACACCCAACTCTCCCTCTGTATCCAGTAGTGCCACCTGGACTACACCAAACTCTTCCCCTGTATGCAGCAGCACCACCTGTTCTACACCCAATGCTCTCTATGTATCCAGCAGTGCCACCTGCTCTACACCCAACTATCCCTCTGTATCCAGCAGTGCCACCTGCTTTGCACCCAACTCTCCCTCTACATCCAGCAGTACCACCTGCTCTACACCCAACTCTAATTCTATATCCAGCAGTACCACCTGTTCTACACCCAGCTCTTCCTCTATACCCAGCAGTACCACCTGCTTTACACCCACCTCTAATTCTATATCCAGCAGTACCACCTGCTCTACACCCAACTCTCCCTCTATATCCAGCAGTACCACCTGCTCTACACCCAACTCCAGCAGTACCACCTGCTCTACACCCAACTCTAATTCTATATCCAGCAGTACCACTTGTTCTACACCCAGCTCTCCTTCTATACCCAGCAGTACCACCTGCTCTACACCCACCTCTAATTCTATATCCAGCAGTACCACCTGCTCTACACCCAACTCTCTCTCTATATCCAGCAGTACCACCTGCTCTACACCCAACTCCAGCAGTACCACCTTCTCTACACCCAACTCTAATTCTATATCCAGCAGTACCACTTGTTCTACACCCAGCTCTCCTTCTATACCCAGCAGTACCACCTGCTCTACACCCAACTCCCCATCTACACCCAGAGGTACCACCTGCTGTCCTCCAAACAACATGGATTATGACCTGGATGAAATATTATGACAACATTTTGGTCCCTAACTGATGACATCCTGCTAAACTTTGGTAGTGGCCTCTTTGCAGGTGCCCTGTTTATAGACCTGACAAAGGCATTTGACCTTATTGACCACTATCTTTTCCAAAACAGACTAATTGAAATTGGTATTAGTCCAAACTCCACTCCCTGGTTTAAAAACTTCCACACTGGCAGACACTTCGGAGTTAAAATAGGATCATCCCAATCAGAATCTGCACCTATTAGCAAAAGCTGTAGAATAAAGATCCATTTTTGCTCCCTCTCCTTCTCCATGTTCATTAAGAAACTTCCCTGTGACCTCCTCTATCTCCCATTTATCCTCTATGCTGATGACAGGTCAGTTACTGATCAGGTCCAGTCAGACTTACATGAGCTCCACCTATGACTCATAAATGATAAAATAACATCTCAACCTCACCATGACCAACACTATGCTTTTTGGAAATCCACAGAAAATTCACCAACCACCAGACTCTTTAACTATCTTTGACCTACACAGCTATTTTATAGAGACAACCTCCATTTTCATATACCTGGGACTGTGACTTGATCAGTCACTAAACTTCCATTTCCATATTGACAAACTGAGAGACAAACTTTCTCCTCTTCTGGGCCAAAACATCTCCCCTTTTTTATCCGAACCAGCCAGAGCAGCCCTTGGCAAAGGAGTTCTCCTTTCTTAACTTGAATATGGGCTCCAATTTTTGCTTCTGCCGCCAAGAAAAACATTGCCACACTCCAGATTGTCTCTAACAGCATCTTCCAATTCATTACAGACTCACCTGTCTGTGAGCATCACTGTATCACCCCAGAAAAAGCTAAACGGTTACCCATAAAACAAAGATCTAACCTACTTTTAGGATCCCACTTCTGCAATCTACACCAACTTCACACATTTACTGCCCTTTGCAGCTAGACTTCACGAAAAAAAAATAGTCATACAACCTGAGACACTCACAAGCCATACCAGCTGTCATTACCTCTAGAACCAAACTGCACAGCACTGCAAATGTTTTCTTCTTTCAGGCGTCTACTGTTTAGCAAGCTCGACCCATCGACTGTAAGGAAATTAGCAATTATCCCAAATTCAGAATGCAACTCAAAAAACAATTCTTCATATAAGACAAATGTTCAACACTGGATATATCATCTAACCGCTCTCCTTTTACGATCTCTGCACATCTTTCAAGAGTCTCTGAAGATTGATCCACTTTAGAAACTAATGTATATACTGCACATTACACTGTACTTGTTCACTGGAATGCACATACACAGTTTTTTCTATGTAATTAGTATGGCCTATGCTGCTATTGCTTATATTTCTGTATTGTTTATGAAATGTTTTGTATTTCACCCAGGTTGAGCCTGAAATTGGTCAGTACTGAACAGTGCACCACCCTGGTAAACAAATATAAATAAATAAACCATAAACATGAGTGTTTGCATGATAGTAGTAACGTTGTTTGTGGAGGGCTAGGGAATGGGTGTCACAGGTGAAATGTGTATGTAGGAAGTATAACGATAGCATAAGAAGGGGTGGTTAGGGAATGGGGGTAGGGTAAGGAACTAAAGTGAAGCCATGTGCATCATGCTTTTCACCCTCAAGTCAATTATTACAGACAGCAATCATTTTATCGCCCATACAGAGCAATTAACAAGGAGGAAAAATAAATGCAGAACAGGTTTTCTTTTATTTATTGAATGTAGAAACCAGGAAGCTAGGGAGACTAAGTAACAAGAATATACAGTGTAATCTATTAGTCAAGAGAAAAGATGGTGGCCAACATACCACGTGGTTCTTAGAGTTGAAGAACTTCTCCTTTGGGGGGGAATGTCACAGCTACTTTCCAGCACAGCGCAAGTTCATATTTGATTAGTTAAAGTCAATACACAGCAAGAGTCTTCATATTAAACTTGCTTACATTGCACAGTGACAATATTCTCAGTAAAAACTTTCACAGAGTAGGGTCTTGTGGCAGGGCACCTGCAGTATCAGAGTCAGAGATGCATACAGTGACAACAGGTTCTAAAAGGAAAGAAAAGAGAAAATCCTAAAGATCTGTAATATTATATGGAGGCAATAAAATTAATACTTATTCTTAGAGATGGAGGAAGGACCATGGTGAGTCAGAGAAACAGAATATACAGTATTGTAAGGTTAGAGAGATGATAAGAAAGTTTATGAATGTATGGTCAAAGTAAGTTTAGCAAGTTGCTTACTGATATAGGACCACAGTAATACAGTATATGGAGCTATATAGAGCAAATTATCATAACATAGAACTACACTGATAAACACAATATAAAACTATCACTTGGTTAACATTCATTGGATTAACCAGTACATCAAAACAGTGTTTTATATACATATATATATATATATATATATATATATATATATATATATATATATATAAGTGTGTGTGTGTGATCTATATATATCTATATCTATATGTATATCTATATCTATCTGTGTGTGTGTGTGTATACACACACACACACACACACACACACACACACACACACACACACACACACACACACACACACACACACACACACACACACACACACACACACACACACACACACATATATATGCCAAAATATGAGCAACTGAAATTACATATATACTTTTTAAACAGCACAGCGTCAACATTGATAAAACGTATCCAAGTAGACTGAAATGGATATAATTACAACACACTACCAAGATCTTTCTTTGTTCTACACAGTCCTAGAACAAACAGAAATATAATAACATGTGACGCATACCTACACTATGAAGGAAGATGGTCACTGAGCAGAAATGGAGAAGGGAGATTTAGAAATACATTATATTACAGTGACACTCCCAGGTCAGGTCTTTAATTACAGAACAATCAGATTACAGCTTGGTCAAAGCAATTAATAAGGAGATACAAAGGAGAAAGTACCGTTTTGTACCTACCATAAATGTAGATGTTCGAGTGCTCATACAGCTGCAGTCATTACAGATGAGTTATCCTGCCATCAGGCGGGTCCTCGGTCGACCAAATTCCAAAGTCGAGGTCCGGCGCTGGTTGTCGTCGCTTCTTCCCTGACGTCAGTGTGGCAGGGGTACAAAAGAGGCAGCTGACACCATTTTCTTCAGTTTTTCTTGCCCCAGATGTCAGGTGCCCCCAGAAGGAAGGCAAAACATAATGTTATGCAAACATGCAATATAGAATAATCAAAAAACAGTAGTTGCAAGCAAATACACCATAAGAGAATACACCAAAAAGGTTGTATGATAAGGTGTTTGTCATAAGGCCTGTCCTAAGAGGGGGCAGAGGGGGGGGGTAACCTGGACTGCAGCTGTATGAGCACTCAAACATCTACATTTATGGTAGGTACAAAACTGTACTATGTTCATCGTGCATACAGCTGCAGTCATTACAGATGGGAAGAATCCCAAAGCAAAGTAAGGGTGGTAGGCACTAAGTGGAACTAGGAGGAGTGAGGATGCTCTGCAAGACTGCTGTGGCAAAACCCGCTCTAGATTTAGAGTATAGTGGAAGGTGATAGTGCTTGGAGAAAGTGTGCACTGAACTCCAAGTAGCTGCTTCCAAAATGTCCTTGGTAGGGACCCCCCTGAGGAAAGCTGCAGAGGTAGCTGTGGCCCTGGTGGAGTGGGATCTGATGCATGCAGGCACAGTTTTTCCATAGGTTCATAGGTTCATAGGTTCATACTAGGCTATCTGCCCTGGGGCAATTATAAGCCTAGCCCAATTCTGTATGGCTTACGCCACCCCATACTGTGCCCTTTTTAAGGTTTAGTTTACTGTGCCTCTGTCTAATAGTGACACGGGAGTAATCCCTGGGACAAACCTATGATCCCCCATCCACCTATCGAGATTCTTCTTGAAGAGATTCAGTGAGGTGCTCTGCCTCACATGAACTGGAATTCTATTCCAGAGTGAAGGGAGCCTCTGGGTTATGAACCTGTCCCTCCAGCAAGTTCTATTTATTTCTGTGCTGAGGTTCAAGTCCCTCGAGCGTGTGGCTCTAAGGGATTTAGATTTACTGAGGTGGAGCATTCCATTAATTCTGGATTTGACATAGCTTTGTATGTCAGGCATAGATCGCCTCGAAGTAGGCGGTATGCAACTGAGTAGAGCTGGAGTTTTTTTAACCGAGCAGCATATGGCATCTGTTTGAGACCCTTGATCCTCTTGGTGAGATACTTTTGGGGTCTTTCTAATTGCTGCAGGTGTCGGGTAAGGTACATCCCAAAAGGGGCATTGTATTCTATGATGGGCCTGATGAGGGATGAATAAAGGGGCACGATTACCTCTCTTGATCTAGATGTAAAACCCTTGTTATGAGGTGGGCTATGTAGAAGGTCTTTCTAACCACTTTGGCAATGTGGTTTTCAAAGGAGAGATTGCTATCAATTTGGGTCCCCAGGTCCCTAATAACTTTCTCTGTACTTAATGGGTTTCCGCCTATGTGGTAATTTGTGGGCACATTGTTTTTGCCAAAGGGTATGACTATACATTTTTTGGCATTTAGCTTTAAACCATGGTGCTGGCACCAGTTATCTGTCTCTGTGAGACCTTTTTGAAGGATGTTTGTGTCAGCTGGAGAGTTGATTATGGCGCCCAGTTTGCAGTCGTCTGCGAACCTGGTGAGCCATAGTCCTCCCACGTTTGCCTGTACCTCGGAAAAGTATGTACCGAACAAGAGTGGTCCCAGGACAGAACCCTCTGGGACACCACTTGTGACCGGTTTCGAGTCTGACATGGCTCCAGCAACTCTCACTCTGTGGGTTCTGTCTTTGAGCCAGTTTGCGACCCATCTTGTGACATAGGGGTTTATATTTAAGCTGGATAGCTTATCTATGATGCCCGAGTGGGGTATTGTGTCAAATGCCTTTGCAAGGTCCAGATAGGCTGTGTGGACTACCTTTCCTTCATCTATGGCTTTGGTGACTTTTCGAAAAAGTCAACCAGGTTCAAAAGGCAGGATCTGTCCTTGACAAAGCCGACTGGGTAGGATCTAGTGTCTGTAGGTCCCCAATGTCTTTGTTTATGAGCTCCATGATGATCCTCTCCATAGCCTTGCAGACTAAGCTAGTCAGGCTTATGGGGCGATAGTTTCCAGGGTCCGTAGAGGCTCCACCTTTGTGGAGTGGGACCACTGTTGCTGTACGCCATTCTGTGGGGACATATCCTGTAGTGAGGCTGAGATTGTATAGCTGTTTTATTTGAGGGATTAGTTCCTCTTGGAGTTCATGTAGGACGCAACCTGGGATGCCATCTGGTCCCATGGAAGCAGTGTTTTTTGCTTTGGAGAGGGCAGCCTTCACCTGAGCATCAGAGATGTTTGGGAGGCAGCCCTCTGCTGGGATAGATACTTGCTCTTTTGGGGGGGAGGGGCTGGAGAAGTTTGCACTGAACCTGTCTGCCAGGATATTGGTGATGTCTGTGGGTTCAGTGTATTTTTTGTCATTTAGAATCAACTCAGAACAAGTCTGGGAGTTGCATCCCAGGTTTCTAACATAACTGAAAAAAGCCTTATGATTGTCTTTGGTGTCCTGTGCAATTTTTCTCTCGAAGCTGGCCTTGGAGGATTTTATGAGGGATCGTAATTTTTTGCTAGTACTGATCAGAGATGCCATCCCTATTAGGGATTTTGCTCTATCATGTAGTAGCTTCCACCTTCTGTTGTACAGTTTATTTATGGCAGGGGTCCACCAGACTGGACGCCTGCCTTTGGATGATTGGGTCTTGGTTTTGTTTGGGATAGCATGATCCATGCATTCCTGGAGATGTCCGTAGAATGCGTTTATATAGGATTCTGCAGTTTGGGCCATAGTTTCCACTGACCCTGGGGCCTTGAAGGATTCCACTTTGGTTTTGAGAAGTGAGAAGTTCACTTTTGAGAAGTTTTTCACTGTGGTTTTCTGGGCTGGGGGTGGGGTCGGGATGTGGACATCCAGTGAAATTAATTTATGGTCTGATCTTACCAATGAGGCATATACTTCTGGTGTGGAGCATAGAGTCCCCATGTTGGTAATGATCAGGTCTAGTATGTTGTCCCCTCTTGTGGGAGTGGTGACTAGTTGTTCCATAGCATTGAGTTTATAATTTCCAGGAACCTTTGGGCTAAGGTGCTGGGGCTTGAGTAGTGCTCCCAGTCAATGTTTGGGTAATTGAAGTCACCCAATATAATGGTGTTCGGAGAGATCTTCATGTTCTCCAATGTTTTCAGGAAAGCCGAGTGGGATTCCTGACTTTGAGAGGGTGGTCTGTAGGATGCTATGAACTGAAAAGCAGTCTTGCCCACTGTTAGTTGCACATGGATGGTTTCTGATACTTCGTGCAATGCCACTAACCTGGAAGTGTGGATATCCTTGATAAATATGGAAACTCCCCCTCCTTTTGTGGTTCGGTCTGGGTTTTGGGGCCGAAAAGCATGATATGAGGTATAGCCTGGTAGTGCTGGGGTGCTCTCTGGAGCCTTGAACCAGGTTTCTGTCACTGCACAGATATCAATGTTCTCCATACTGAGGAGAGCTTCGAGTGCGTGCATCTTGAGGTTAAGACTTCTGGCGTTTAGCAGCATTACCCTTAGTTTTTTGTTCCTTGTGCTGTCTATGGGGGTGGGTTTGACTTTTGAGCCTTGCCTAAAAAAGGCACTATGGGGGTGGCAAGAGCCTTTGCCAATATCCAAAAGCCCAGTGGTGACAGGTGCAAGCCGTCCCTGGCGAAACAATGTGGCTTGTCGAGCATATCATCCCAGGCTGACAGAGACTGGATCCCCTTTGAATAACACCAAAATTTTAGCCAATTGTTAAAATCGATCATTTTGTCTTTGTACTGTGGCATCATTCTAGGTGAGGGTAAGATGCTGCTCAAGGTCAGGGTCATACCAGCCTGTGCTACATGATCAGAGAGCTCCTCTATGTCTCTTTTCATGTAGTCCAGGGAGGTACGTCTCAGGTCATTCATACCAGCATGTACAATGACTGAGTCATATTTGTATTTGCTTTGGAGTGACCTGAGTGCTTGCGTTATGTGGCGGATCCTAGCACCTGACAGGCAGCTCACTGTGACCTTCTCTTTATTCAGCCTGGTGAGCGGGACGTCAGTGTGTCTGACAACAGAGTCACCTATTACAAGAGTAACAGGTGTGTTATTCAGCCTTAAGGGCTGTGGCTGCTTGGCACACTGACTTTGTGAGTTATGTGTTGTATGTGTTTTGTTTTGAGGTAGCATTTGCTTGGATGTCTGCTTTGGAGGTCTCTGTTGCTTAGGTAGATTTTTATTTAGAGCCTCCGAGTATGTTTTTGTGTATTTATGTGTTTGGTTCGCTGATGTGGTGGGACTATGTGATACTGGAATTGTGTTGTGTGAGGTTACCTTCTCCTCCTGACTGGTTACACCAGTTTTGAGATGAGAGAGCTCAGCCTCCAGTTTGGCTAAATAGTTGCATCTCTTACATATATTTGAACCTGTTTGGAGGAGGAGAGGGTTGTCCGTGTACATGAGGCAGTTGTAACATTGCCTCAAAATTCCCAGATTCACCAGCTGGACTGGAGAGGAAACCATTGACTGACCTTTGGACATGCTAGAGTAATATAGGGAAACTGAATTTAAGATGGACCAATAGAGGACAGGGTAATCGTAGAGAGTATAAGAGTAAGTAGTGCTTATGGTTTAATAGTGATAACTTGTAGGATTACTTAATTGGACCAGTGAAGGGCCTTAGAATGAGAATATGGTGTTTAAATTGAGAGATAGAGCAGTTCTAAGGGAAAAAGTGAAGAGCAGACTTTGTGGAGCCAGGAATAGTTTAAACCCAATTAGGGTGTGCTGCCCGCTGTTGTGCTATGCTCAAAAACGCGCAAAACCACGCAAAAGAGGGTTTTAAGATAGGAAGATGAAGGAGTTTGGAATTGACCCAAAATGGCCAATAAAACTACAGTTTCAAGGCAGTAACCATTCCCACAGGGGCAGGCAGGCTGCTCAATGTTTTTCACTGCCACTGATCAACAGAGAGACTTCCCTTTAGCCCAAGCAAAAAATGGCCTCCAAGAAACTTACAAACAGTTCAAGAACAGCAAGCCTGTAACTGAACTTTTTTAAATCTCAGATGAAATGAGTAACAAAAGTGTATGCAGTGGGCTATCCATTTTGAAATTTTCTGTTTGGAAATAGCCTTTCCTTGAGCACCTGTAGCATAGGACACAAAGAGTTGCTCGGATTTCCAGAATGGCTTTGTCCTGTCTAAATAATAATGAAGTTGTCTGTGAATGTCCAAGGAATGTAGTAGTCTTTCCCCTTTGTTTTGTGGATTTGGATAAAAGGTAAGTGGATAGTCTGATTCAAAGCTACACTGGATACTACCCTTGGCATAAAGGTAGGATTGGTTCATAAGGAAACTCTGTCCTGATGGAAAATGATGAATGGTTGCACAGCCATGAGGGCCTGTAGCTCCGAAACCCTGCATGCTGAGGTGATAGCCAGAAGAAAGGCTGTTTTCCATGACAAGTACTGTAGTTCTGTTGAAGAAGCTGGTTCAAAGGGAGGAAGGGTCAGCTTTTCCAATATGAAGTTGAGGTCCCAAGCAGGGACTGGTGGTTTCCTTGGGGGTTTTATATTTTTCCCCCCCTGAGGAACTGCCTTAAGAGAGGATGTGAGAATAAAGGAGGATCTGTGTTGTATTGTGCAGAAATGGCTGAAGCGTGGATCTTGATGGAGGAGAAGGAAAGTCCACTATTTAACATCTCAGCTAGGTACTGTAAAATTTGAGGTATATTTATTACCCAAGGATTCTGGCCCTTTTCTTGATTCCAGGCACAAAATCATTTCCATTTAGCGAAGTAGGCTTTTCTAGTAGAAGGTCTTCTGGCCTCCAAGATGACATCCTGCACCTCCTTGGAGAGGAGAGTCTGTTGGGAAATCAAGGAATTCTCCATGCAGCTAGATTTAGGGTTTTGAGCTGGCTGTGAAGAGTTTTGTAGTTGTGCTGGGACAACAGAAGAGGGACTAGAGGTAGGATCCATGGTGGGGAATGTGTCAGGCTCTTCAGGAGCGGATACCAGTGTTGTCTTGGCCAGTCTGGAGCAATGAGAATCATTTGCGGCCTCTCTGCTCTGGCTTTTAATCGAACTTTGGGCAGTAAAGGAAGAGGCGAGAAGGCATAAACTGTCAATGTTGTCCAATTGAAAGAGAGTGCATCCACTTTCCAGGCCTGTGGATGATAGGTCCTTGAACAAAATTTTTTCAACTGTTAATTTCTGTGGGTAGCAAATAGATCTATGTCTGGCTGTCCCCATGCCTGAGTTATCTTTGTGAAAACTTGAGGATGCAACTTCCATTCATGTGGATCTGTCATATTTCTGCTTAGGTTGTCTGCCAGTGTGTTTTCCTTCCCTGGCAGGAATTGTGCCAGTAGTTGAATTTGCAATTCCAGTGCTGTGTTCCATAGGGTCATGGCTTGCCTGTACAGGGGGTATGAATGAGTTCCCCCCTGTTTGTTTATGTACCACATCACTGTGGTGTTGTCTGTCCTTATCAATAGCTGGCCTGGATGCAGTAGGTCTTTGAAGGTCATAATAGCATTTTGCACGGCTAGCATTTCCTTTTGGTTGATGTGTAGGTGCTTCTCTTTTTGGGACCATTTTCCCTGAATGCACTGATCTGCCATGTGTGCTCCCCAGGTGTAGTCTGAGGCATCTGTTGTGATGATTTGAGTTGCTTGAGGTACACAGAAAGGGAGACCTGTGTTTCTTTGGCATGCTTGAGCCCACCACAAAAATTCCTTTTGAAGGCATGGAATGAGTGGTATAATTGTTTCCAAGCTGTGGCTGTGTTGAGACCATAAGTTTTTTAGGTACCATTGTAGCTTCCTCATATGCAGCTTTGCACATGGGATTAGTAGGATGCAAGATGCCATGAATCCCAGAGCCTGCAGGACTTTCCTTACAGTTAGCCTGGTGAAAGTTGCCATTTTGCTGAAGTATTGAGACAGTTGCCCTTGTTTGTCTGGCGTGAGGTAGGCCATCTGGGTGGTTGTATTCAAGCTGGCACCCAGGAAAATTATTTGTTGAGAGGGTATTAGTCTTGATTTCATTTTGTTGAATGTGTATCCCAGGAAGTTTAACAGTTTTATTACAAACGCCAGGTGCTGCAATAGTATGTCCTTGCTGTCCGCTTGGATCAGGCAGTCATCCAGATATGGGTAGATTTGTATTCCTTGTAGTCTGCAGAAGATGATTACTGATGCCAGGCATTTCGTAAACACTCTGGGTGCAGTAGATAAGCCAAAGGGCAATGCAGAGAATTGGTAATGGGTTGAACCTGCAAGAAATCTGAGTATTTTCTGCAATCTTGTCTGATAGGGACATGCAGGTATGCCTCCTTGAGGTCCAATGTTACCAGCCAAGACTCCTTGCCCAGCATGGGAAGAAACTGCTGTAATGTGAGCATCTTGAATTTTGGCACCTGTAGATATGTATTTAGGATGGATAGGTCTAAGATAGGTCTCCAATCTTTGTCTTTCCTTGGTACCAGGAATAGTCTGGAATAAAACCCTTGACCTTGTTCTTTTGCAGGTACCTCTTGAATCACTTTCATGTCCATGAGAGCGGAAATTTGTTTTTGTGCCTCTGCCCTTTGATTTTGTGGCAGGTTTGGCATGCCTCTCATTTTTGGAAGGGTGTGAAAGTGGAACCTGTAGCCTCTTTCTATAATGTCCAGAATCCATTTGTCTTTTGTAACAATATGCCAATTTTTTGAGAATAATGCCAGTTTTCCGCCCAAAGGTGCTGCCATTAATGCTTTGCTTGGCAGGTGTAGGGGGAAGTCATTGTGTATGTTTTCTAAATGACTGTGATCTAACTTCTCCACCTCTTGGGGTTGGTGCTTGCCACTGTCTGGCTCTGTAAGATCCTTGAGGTTGCCCTCTACCCCTTGGGTGTCTGTATCTGCCCCTTTGAGGTCTGTCCATGGCTGGAAAGGACCAATTTTTTGAAGGCCAGTTTCTGCTGAAACGTGGAGGTTGTACCTGCAGGAAATCTTTCACTGTTTGCATTGATTTCGCTTTTTCCTCCATTTTCTTTAGTACCTCCTCAGCTTTAACACCAAACAATACATCCTTTTGAAGAGGTGCATCTAATAATTTAGCTTTGACATGATCTGGTAAGGTTTGCTCTTTGAGCCAAGCATGTCTACGAATAACAGACCCCGTAACAGCAGCTCTACATGAGGCCTCTAAGGCATCAAAACCACACTGCAAGGTATGTTTACCCACTTGCTCTGCACCATGCAACAAATCCTGCAACTCTTTCAAACCTGGTTGTTCTGGTTATGTCATTTTGCTTTTTGACTGAGATACCAAAACTGTTGATACTTTAACATATGGAATTGACAGTTTAATGCCCTCATGGTTAAAGTGGCCGAGGTGTACACCTTTTTCCCCCACCTTTCTAAAGCTCTGGAATCTCTCTGAAGGTAATGGGTTTTTAGCAGTAGAGGCCTTAATTCCCTTGGGACCCTATAAAATAGTTTCTGGGTCAGCAGTATGGCTTTTATATAGGAACTGGTGAGAATCAGGGACCCAGTAATACCCGTCTGGTTTAACAGGAGCTGGAGGTAAAGAATCTGGATTAAGGCTGGCTTCTGTGTACACATCATCCAAAATATCTAAAACAGGAGGGATAGCCAGGGGCCTATGCTGGATGAGCAGTAGAACTTCCCTAAGCCTTTTCTTGGAATCAGAGTAATCTTGGCCTTCCCAGTGAAAGTGTTCCCTCAATGTATGCAGGGTTTCCCCAAAAGAGTAGTCCTCAGGGGGGGGGGACCGAGGGAATAGACTCCACAGCATCAGAGTCTTTGAAAGGGGAATAGGCGTAATCCTGGTCCTCAGAGTGTTCTGAGGTAATAGAAGCTTGATCTGAGTAAGGGTAGTCTTCTTCTAATCTGGGTCTTTTGTCAGAGGGGGGTTGAGAACCCCTGATAAGAGTAATCAAATCCTCAGCCATTTTAAGCATCTGCTTTTTAGGCATGAGGCCTTGAGATGAGGTCTGAGGACCCTGTTTTTTGGTTTTCCTGGCTGCCTTAGATTTAGTGAAAGATTTAATAGAGAAGGAGGAAGGCCTGAAGTCGCCTTGAGAAATGGCAAGCCTGTCTAAATTCTGAGTTTCCCCGCCAAGAGTGGCGTCGGTATCTGCAGGAGGAATGGGGACCGAGGAGCCTGCTACCTCGGGTACTGTAGTCACCGGTAATGTAGTGTCATCGGAATTCAGGGGCTGCGTAGGCGCCTCGCTGGGAACCGGAGAACTGGTAGTCGGCCTAAGCGTGGTCTCAGTAGTCGGTGCAGACCACGGATGTCGGTCCTTATCTTTGCGTCTTTTGCTCAAAACTGATGTCGGAGTATCCGACGACATGATATAATTAAATTTTTTGCCAAAATAATGAAGGGCGAACTCCGCCCGGTGCTTAATAGTGCGTTTGTTGAATCTAGCACAAAAATGGCAGGCCGAGACGTCGTGGTCTGGGCCTAAGCAAGGTATACAGAAAGAGTGGAAATCCTTATGCGGTATTTGCTTCCCACATGAAATGCAATTATTAACTTTGTCTGACATCGGTTTGAGGCAAGAAAAGTTTCCGCAATGGGGTACTTAGCTTTCAAGAAGACTTTGGCTGAAATACTTTCGTAAATCTCAGGAGCTGGCCGACCGGCACTTGCGAACTGCTTCTGCTTCGGGCACTGCGTGGCAAGAAAGACTGGAGAAAATGGCGTCGGCTGCCTCTTTTGTACCCCTGCCACACTGACGTCAGGGAAGAAGCGACGACAACCGACGCCGGACCTAGACTTTGGAATTTGGCCGACCGAGGACCCACCTGATGGCAGGATAACCCGTCTGTAATGACTGCAGCTGTATGGATGATGAACATCAGGTTGTCTTTCATTTACTGAATACAGAAACTAGGAAGCTTGGGCATAACTCTGAATCTAGAGACATCAAAAATCTGGACTAAGGCCCTTGAAAAGTAGGTACAACTGGCCAAGAATCTGGAGACTAATCAACATAACATTTGCATGTATAATATCATAACTCTGCCCTCTCCAATGAAATTGTGGGATATCAACATTCAAATGATACTTGTGAAAATGTTGTGGAATTTAACATTAACTCTGAAAATACACATTCCACACGAAAACACCAATTACAGTCCCTTTACAACATTAACAAAAAATCTTAATGGAAGTTGTAGGCAATAGGCATGTAAAACACTTTGCATTCAACTTTCTGCCTTACCACACTTTTAGCACATACCTCTCAACCTCTTACAGCAAGAAGTCTGGACAAAGCCACAAATAATGGGAGGACAAAGGCCCAAAATAACAACAATTTTTAAATACTGTAAACTGAAAATAAACACGTCACCCACCAAGGGATAAATGGTCCGTAGCCAAGAAAGTGCAAAGCAACTGTAATAAATATAAACGCTCAGGAGCAACCCAGCACAGAACCAAAAGTTCAGCATATATCTATACACCCGAGGTATAGTCTCTAACAGTGATAGTATTTGATATAAATTCCAACAGCAGGTAGATAAAATCCAGAGACAAAGTAAAAATAATATCCTTTTATTCCAGACACACGTGAAGGTAAGCGCTTTCGCCAAGAGGCTTTGTCAAACCTTGAACAAACAGAGTGTAAAATCACCTACTACTATATATCTAACTGGTAATTAGCTAACTGATACCAATCACATCACCACTCCTCTTAAAGTCATAGGCTGAACACTGTCAAGTGCATTTAAAATGTATCATAACAAATAATCATATTACAACATT
Organism: Protopterus annectens; assembly: GCF_019279795.1. Lineage (NCBI taxonomy): Eukaryota > Metazoa > Chordata > Ceratodontiformes > Protopteridae > Protopterus > Protopterus annectens. Next base: position 717,018,902 of record NC_056751.1, on the reverse strand, counting down.
ACATCCATATGGATAAAATTCAAAGATGAATGAGTATGTAACACAGTTACCATGATTAAAATATATACATATTAACATGTAAAATAAATATATATCACAGAACATAATTTTAGACACTGGTATACTAACCCCATGATTTACCTAACTACCAACTTCCTATTTTTCAAGACCGATTTCAGGGGAATTTTATCATTTAACCCTGGACTGGCATGTGCTTTAAACTGTATTATCCATTTAACTTCCATTCTTTCCGTGTGATTCCTGACATCTCCACCCCTGATACTAGAGTGATTCATTTGAATCACAAAGAAACAAAATGTATATTCTGTCCCTACTTCAAGAATATGTTTGGAAAGGGCATTTGTATTGGAACGAATGCGTATCTGGTATAGATGTACTCTGATACGATCTTTAAGCCTCCTATCAGTTTTGCCTACATACAACGCAGGGCAACATGTGCATATTGCTAAATAAACTATGTGTTCTGAGTTACAGTTGGCCACTACATTAAACTGATAACACTGTGTGGTCAGTGGGTGTACACACATATTATGTTTAAAAATGTAGGGACAGAAGTAACAATTGTTACATGAAAATGTACCAGTTCTACTGGGATGTCTCGGAACCATCTGCTCATTGGAATAACAAAGCATTCTATGCAAATTCTTCTTACATATATAAGCAGAAGGATGGTGTAGCTATGGGCAGATCCTGTGCCAATAGCTACACCAACCTGGTTATGGCTATGTAGGAAAAAGAACATCTTTTTCTTTTACCTAGATATCAGAAGTAAGTTATTTTTTATAAACGGTTTGTAGATGGCCTTTTCTTTTTATGGACAGGTAGTAAGAGAGAATTGTATCTCTTTTATGAAGAAATTAATACACTTACAGAATACCTCAAGTTTACAATGGAGGAATCAACTAGTAGCGTCAATTTTTTAGATGTCCATATAGGGAGGTTCAGCAGTGGGCAACTCAATACAGGCCTTTATAGGAAGTCCTGCTACAGGAATACCCTGTTACACAGACAGAGTATGCATCCTAGGTTTGTCTTTGATAATATTATTAAGGGACAGGCCTTTAGAGCGTCCAGGTTAAATCCAACACAAGAAGGGTACAATGAAGAGCTTATGAACTTGAAAGGAAGGTTACTACACAGATCATATAGCACACAGGATACAGATATCTATCAGAGTATGGAAGAATACAGAAATGAGGATCATATAACGCACAGGATACAGATAATATCTATCAGAGTATGGAAGAATACAGAAATGAGGATCATATAACGCACAGGATACAGATAATATCTATCAGTGTATGGAAGAATACAGAAATGAGGATCATATAACGCACAGGATATAGATAATATCTATCAGAGTATGGAAGAATACAGAAATGAGGATCATATAACGCACAGGATACTGATAATATCTATCAGAGTATGGAAGAATACAGAAATGAGGATCATATAACGCACAGGATATAGATAATATCTATCAGAGTATGGAAGAATACAGAAATGAGGATCATATAATGCACAGGATACAGATAATATCTATCAGAGTATGGAAGAATACAGAAATGAGAATCATATAATGCACAGGATACAGATAATATCTATCAGAGTATGGAAGAATACAGAAATGAGGATCATATAATGCACAGGATACAGATAATATCTATCAGAGTATGGAAGAATACAGAAATGAGGATCATATAATGCACAGGATACAGATAATATCTATCAGAGTATGGAAGAATACAGAAATGAGGATCATATAACGCACAGGATATAGATAATATCTATCAGAGTATGGAAGAATACAGAAATGAGGATCATATAACGCACAGGATACAGATAATATCTATCAGAGTATGGAAGAATACAGAAATGAGAGAGCCAGCCCTTATTTTTCTGATCTTGGTAGTAGATGGTATAATGCACCTTCCAGTCCGGTAGTTCTAGGCAATGGAACTAAAACTATACAGACATTTTCTATGTTTTATACTTATGAATTTAGAGACATCAGGGACATTATTTGTAGACATTGGCAAATCCTGATGACTGAACCATTAATTAAAGAAATAGTGGGAGAAAATCCCCAATTTCTTTTTAGAAATAAGAAGAATTTGCATAGAATGCTTTGTTATTCCAATGAGCAGATGGTTCCGAGACATCCCAGTAGAACTGGTACATTTTCATGTAACAATTGTTACTGCTGTCATTTTTAAACATAATATGTTTGTACACCCACTGACCACACAGTGTTATCAGTTTAACAAAGTTGCCAACTGTAACTCAGAACACATAGTTTATTTAGCAATATGCACATGTTGCCCTGTGTTTTATGTAGGCAAAACTGATAGGAGGCTTAAAAATCATATCAGAGAACATCTATACCAGATACGCATTCGTTCCAATACAAATGGCCTTTCCAAACATATTCTTGATGAAGGGACAGAACATACATTTTTTTTCTTGGTGATTCAAATGAATCACTCTAGTATCAGGGGTGGAGATGTTAGGAATCACACGGAAAGAATGGAAGTTAAATGGATAATACAGTTTAAAGCACATGCCAGTCCAGGGTTAAATGATAAAATTCCCCTGAAACCTGTCTTGAAAAATAGGAAGTTGGTAGTTAGGTAAATCATGGGGTTAGTATACCAGTGTCTAAAATTATGTTCTGTGATATATATTTATTTTACATGTTAATATGTATATATTTTAATCATGGTAACTGTGTTACATACTCATACATCTTTGAATTTTATCCATATGGATGTAATGTTTTAATATGCTTATTTGTTATGATACATTTCTAAATGCACTTGACAGTGTTCAGCCTATGACTTTAAGAGGAGTGGTGATGTGATTGGTATCAATTAGCTAATTACCAGTTAGATATATAGTATTATACCATGACCCCCCCAAAACGTGCACGCTGATTGGCCAGCGTGCCCGTTGTATCGAGTTATACTAATGGAAAAGGTCCGTCGCCGGACTTTTTCCATTAGTACTATGTTAAATGAGTTTAACATGGCGGACAAAATAAACGGAGATCTCCATTGCTTATTTTAAAGCTGTCTCGCTATGTTAAACCCATTTAACATAGCGGAGAAAGCAAGATCTCCGTTGCATGTTAAATGAGTTTAACATAGCGAGACAGTTAAAATAAGCAACGGAGATGTCCGTTGCTTATTTTAAACTGTCTCGCTATGTTAAACTCATTTAACGCAATGGAGATCTTGCTTTCTCACAACTCTGATGTACTGCGCGGTACATCAGAACTACCGCAGATGCCAGACATCTGCGGAAGGGCAGTAAACAGGCATTATACTATGCCATTATTTAAGAAAAGTAACAGTTTCTTTTCTTAAATAATGTCGTAGTATAATAGCAATAACCACTTCTGGGTGTGGGTAATGCTAAATTTACCCACGGTTGGCTTTGTTTGGTCCGTCGGGCTTCCCCCCCGGACCAAACCACTGCTATAGTAGGTGATTTTACACTCTGTTTGTTCAAGGTTTGACAAAGCCTCTTGGTGAAAGCGCTTACCTTCACACGTGTCTGGAATAAAAGGATATTATTATTACTTTGCCTCTGGATTTTATCTACCTGCTGTTGGAATTTATATCAAATACTATCACTGTTAGAGACTATACCTTGAGTGCATAGATATATGCTGAACTCTTGGTTCTGTGTTGGGTTGCTCCTGAGCGTTTATATTTATTACAATTTTTAAATACTGTTCTTGCAAATGTAAAAAGTTGCTAGAATAACAGGTTTTATATTAGCATTAATTTTCTGAAGGTAATGTTTGTCATAATTTTCGAATTTCTTTGCTGATAATTTGTTAGAAAACCAAAATTTTATAAGGAACAGACAAAAAATATGAGGCAAAAATCTGGACATTCTGCAAAAATCTGTACAGCTGAGAGGTATGATGGTGTTATGTTTCAAGGTTTTGTTGTGAGCCTTCTAAACACTGCGGGTCTCTAAGGGGAGGACCATGTTTTTATTACTTCACACAGTACTTACCCCCACCTATACGGTACTGAACTTTTCCAGAGTGTTTAGTGATTGTTAAATTCATATTCACAGGTTAAGACATAAGAGACTGCTGCTCTCAGCTGAATACTACTGAAAATAATCAGGTCTTTTCTGCTGCACCTTTCAAATACTGGAACTATGAAGAGCTCCATTTGCTACTTGAACTTTTGACTGATCTACTCATGATGCCTTCATGGCCTTTCATGGAGCATCATTTCTTCATAAAGGTTTTAACACCTCTAAGTCAATATTTTGAGTCCTGAAGGCAATACAGTAACTCCATCTTCCCCTTCCAGGTTCTAATTAATCGGATTTTCCACACATTCATTTAGTGACTAAACATCAACAAGGGTTGGACACCTTTGAGTAACATGAAGTGACCATGCACATACTTGTTCCACATTTCACTAAGCAAGGTACGGAAAAACATCTTCCCTTCCCCATAAATGCTCACACCTTGCACTCCTATTTATAGTGTTAAAAATAAACAAGGATTACAAGCTTTAAAATGCAAACACCACTTGTAAGTTTAACGGACGACACTGACTTCCTATACAAGCTAAAACAAAAGTTGGTTTCTAGTTCACAGGTTTATGATCCTCATCTGACCAAACAAGGCAGGTGGCTACTAAGTCTGCAGCTTACCTTCACAGATATTACTGTTCTTTAAAATGCACACCACTCCTGAACATGTTATGGAGTTACAGTGTGCTCCCAAAATGCTCAGCCTCCCTCTGCTGCTGCCAGGAGAAACAAGAGAACCCTTTCTGTCAGCACCACCTCCATAATTTTCACTGTAAAAAGCTACTGATCCAAGGCTCTTAGCATACACACACTGGGGCCAGAAGGCAGCTAAGGGTTTTGACTTTTAGGTCTGGTCCACTGGCATTGTATGGCCATAGTTTTTAGAGTCATGTGGTATGATCCTAACTCGGGACTCACTAGTCCTTGAGCCCTGCTGCTTACCCTGTTCACTCATCTCGAACATGTCTCCTGGTGTGAAATGTTGGTAGATTTGCAGAATCAGGCAGAGATGGTTGAATACTGTGCTCGAGTGAGTACATTCCCATCAAATATACAAGATGTCAAGAATTGCTTTCACTCCATTACTAAAAAAAAAAAAACAAGTGACGCCTCTTATAGCACACACTCCTGTTTCAGTTTGTCTCTGAGAGGACATGGTTCCTCTTCTTCTTTTCCCGGTTAGGGGGTCGCCTTAGTGGATCATCTGTCTGCTCATGATTGGCAGTGGAGTTTGACAGTGTTGAGTTGCCAGTCCGGTGTCCAACCTTACACAGAAGGCACACACATGCACACACTCACACCTAGGGCCAATTTAGAGTGTCCAATCCACTTACTGCATGCCTTTGGGATGAAACCGGAGCACCCGGAGGAAACCCACATGACCACAGGGAGGACATGCAGACTCTGCACAGAAGGCACCCCAGCATCGAACCAGAGAACCTCTTGCTGTGAGACAGCAATGCTAACCGCTGCACCACCATGGCCGCCCTTCTGAGAGGGCATGGTTTACTATTTTTAAATGTTGTGTTCATTTTACTAACTTAGGCCTTTGGGGTGCTGAAGTAGTACAACAAGAGTACGCATGTGAAAACTGTTTGCTTTCCACTGTACTAACAAATAGTGACAAAATAGTTCCGGGTTTGTAGCTGTTTAATACTTTTCCCGCTGTCAGGGCCATTAGATTTGTTGATATATTTCTTCACCTAGAATTGACTGTGAATGTTTCAACCAAGTTATTTATTGCTCCTGTCCTCATAGCCAGCATAATGAGTGATACTCTGCTGGTGTGTGATGACAGCACAAGCATAAAAAATGAAAATAAAAATAAAACGAAGTTGGGATTTAAAGGGGCCCCTTGGGAATTTGTGGCGCCCTATTATTTTGAGCTCAAAAGTGATAAATACTGAGGAATTTGGTATGGTTGATAGGTATGCCTGTGACTAAGTAGTAGAATATTGTACTCATTTTACATTTATCGGTGTTAACTTCCTTAGAAGAAGAAGGGGGAGGTAATGTGGCTGTGTAGAGAACTTGTCAGAAAAGGCTAGAATTTTCAGATGAGGGCGAAGCTTTTAACTTATCAATTAGATTTTTTTATCTTTTGTTTATTCTTGCAAAATGTTTTGAAGGAATAAAGAACAGATTTAAGGCATGATCCTGTATAAGGAAGGTGGGAGTATTTCTAAAAAGGCAAAAGATTTAATTTTAACTGCTAAATTCAAGCTATGATCTTGTCTCATGACTGCAAAAGTTTTTGTAAGAGCAGTAAAACTAGTTTGTTAGTTTGTGTTTCTCACTCATTCCCTACAGTCATTAGGTTTTATGGGGGGGGGGAGTGTAGACAAAACAGATAGCATTATGCAAGTTATAAAAAGGTTGTATGGCCTTCCACATACAATTCTTGATGGAAATGTTTTAGAGCTTTATCTTGGTCATTTGCGGGCATTGTAAATGTCTTGGGTTGTAAAACATTCCTAGCAATCACTATTATCGCATATATTCTTGTACGTTTAGTTTATAAATTGTCAAACATACTAATAATATATAAGTGTTTGCCTTTGGATATTCACATCAGTTTGTGGGAAGAATTCAGCAATACAGAACAAGAAAGCTTAGTCAGGTAATTATTTGCAGATGTTACCCCACATTTACTTAGGCATCTGTGTATGTGTACATGATAATAAAAAAAAATCTCCAATCTGATAGACAGAAGGTCCTCTATGTCTTGAGGTAGAAAGTTGAAGCATAGCTCTGAACTTCTTGGTTCAAGAATTTGGAGCAAAGCCAAACTTAATGGAGAGACAAAAGCCAAAATCCCGAGAATTTAGAGGTATTAGTGTAATGTACTTTAAATTTAACAGGACCACAGTTACTGCATCAGTGGGCATTGTCTGAGCAATAAGAAGTAAGAAACTGTAATATCTGGCATTACTGATCAACAATGGAAAGTGAAGTGTGAGAAAGTCAAACTTATAGGTAGGACAGAAAAAAATGGGAGTGGGGTGTTCAATCTAGCATTCACTTTGGACAGCTTCTTTCCTGTATAACTATGTGTTGTCATGACGTTAAGACATGCTAGGTATACTGATTAGACGTACTGGGTACACTGTTTATCTTATTTTATGGTAAATGCTATTTCAGAAGTATGTTAAGATAAATTGTCAACTTCTTTGAATCGCTTGTATATTTTTCTGCAGATATTTATTTGGAGATTTTTATGAAACATGGGTCAGGTCTATATATATTCTGATGACCTGCCCACCTTTTTGTTAGCAACTGGGTGAATGACTAAAGCTAACACCATACAACAGTAGTTCAAGCAAATAAATGACATTTCAGATCTGCAGGCAAACATAGCTGCACTTGGACTGATCAGATTTTGCAAATCAGTAAATGAAGACCAATCTCTCATTTGGGATGGTATCTGAAGTAATAATAATTCCTGTTTTTTATCAAGCTGCAGCAAACCAAGGGTACATTTTATACTTCGGAAGGTATATGTTTACATAAGTGCAATTCATCCTAGAGACTTTCAGAAAGGAATGCAAACTTAAAATTATGCTCTGCTTATAATATTAATAATTAACTTAAAAATGCTGGGTAGTAGTATGAATTAAAACTGCTAGATCCTATTTCCCAAATCATATGACCCTTATTTCTTTGGTGGGATCACAGACTGAGACCATTATGATAACAGTTTTATTGCCTCTGAAGGTATTGTCATGATTGGTGACAGCCAGATTCACGATATTGCAGCAGACCTAAACAAGTGTAGAGAAAGTAGACAGGTGGGTATTAAGGAAGGCTTGATAAGGCAGTAAGCAGCTTGCAGTACAGTTTGGCGTGGTAACTGCTGCAGATATGTGGCTGAGGCCCAGCAGTGGTCAATGTATGGAAGGTTTGCTTGTTGAAACAAAATGAAATGTTTAGTTGAAGTGCATCTCATCAAGCATTATTCACATGTTTTATTGGGTTGCTTGCAGAAAGGTGATCCAGGAGCATTATATTATGCCACTTAGTTTTAGTAGATAGGCATTAAGGTCAGAATATGGGGTAAACTGGCTAACAAAATAAAGGATTTGCAGGGTTTAGGCTTAGTCATAAGCTGCAATTAAATGAGACCTGTTTGGCAAGCACAGACATATTTACTCCTGAGGGTGGCTCTAGACTGTGAAAGGAAATGGCTTTGCTGGGCCTATACAGGCTGGGAAAAGAAAGTAATTAATAAATAAGATAAATTTATGTGAAGCTCTTGAGTGAAAAACTGTCACAGGTTTGGAAATATCCTGATAATGCAGGGAAAAGAAACCACATATATGGCTATGGTACATCTGGCACTTCCTCAATGGCCACATGATTAGTAGAAACACACTGAAAGATTAGCAACAAGTTTAACTTTGGGTTTGCAGCAGTACTTTGAAAGATTAAATTGAGTACTGTTATCCCAATACTCTAGCGGTACTCTCCTTGAAAAGGTTAAATCAAATACTGTTATCTCAATATTCCAGTGTTACTCTCCTTGAAAGGTTAAATTGAATGCTATTATCCCAATACTGCACTGCATCATTACTCTCTTTGAAAGATTAAATTTAATACTGTTATCTCAATACTCCAGTGTTACTCTCCTTGAAAGGTTAAATTGAATGCTATTATCCCAATACTCCAGCATTACTCTTTACACAGAATTTCACTATGAAGCCCTTTATCTGAGTTTAAGCCTGAGTGGTTGAGAATAATGCAGTTCAAGTAGCAAAATGGAGTGGTGAGGAGGGCAGTGTTGGAGTAGTGATGAGGGGACTGTTGGAGTGGTGACAAGGAGAGTGTTGGGGTGGTGATAAAGGGAGTGTTGGAGTGGTGACAAGGGGGGTGTTGGAGTGGTAATGAGGGGAGTGTTGGTGTGGTGACAAGTGGGGTGTTGGAGTGGTGAGAGGGGGAGTGTTGGAGTGGTAATGAGGGGAGTGTTGGAGTGGTGACAAGGGGAGTGTTGGGGTGGTGATAAAGGGAGTGTTGGAGTGGTGACAAGGGGGGTGTTGGAGTGGTGACAAGGGGAGTGTTGGAGTGGTAATGAGGGGAGTGTTGGAGTGGTGACAAGGGGAGTGTTGGAGTGGTGATGAGGGGAGTGTTGGAGTGGTGACAAGAGGAGGGTTGGAGTGGTGACAAGGGAATGTTGGAGTATTGATGAAGGGAGTGTTGGAGTGGTGATAAGGGGGGTGCTGGAGTGGTGACAAGGGGAGTGTTGGAGTGGTGATGAGGGGAGTGTTGGAGTGGTGATGAGGGGAGTGTTGGAGTGGTGACAAGAGGAGGGTTGGAGTGGTGACAAGGGAATGTTGGAGTGGTGATGAAGGGAGTGTTGGAGTGGTGATAAGGGGGGTACTGGAGTGGTGACAAGGGGAGTGTTGGAGTGGTGATGAGGGGAGTGTTGGAGTGGTGACAAGAGGAGGGTTGTAGTAGTGACAAGGGAGTGTTGGAGTGGTGAAGAAGGGAGTTTTGGAGTGGTGATAAGGGGGGTACTGGAGTGGTGACAAGGGGAGTGTTGGAGTGGTAATGAGGGGAGTGCTGGAATTGTGACAAGAGGAGTGTTGCAGTGGTGATGAGGGGAGTGTTGGAGTAGTGATGAGGGGAGTGTTGGAGTTGTGAGGAGGGCAGTGTTGGAGTGGTAATGAGGGGAGAGTTGGAGTTGTGACAAGGGGAGTATTGGAGTGGTGACAAGGGGAGTGTTGGAGTGGTGCGAGAGGGGTATTGCTTCACTTTTCAGTACAGTTGGTGGTTCAGTGCTCTCTGGCAGCTGGCAGCTAAGAAGAGTTAACAAGTTTCAGAAGGTAAGTACAGTAGATCCTTTATTAATGGCTCATAGATAGTGTTACTTTAAGAAAAAGGTATCATGAATTACTATGCCATTTGTCACGTCGAATTACTGATTTAACAGTTTACAAGTTCAATAGGTGGCATCCGTTTTGGGGAGGTATTTGAATGGAAATAGTTTGCAGAGTTCTAATTTAAGGAATGGTAAATAGTACAGTCTATCATCTATCCAGCTGGGGCAGTGCAAATCAGGGTGAGAGAGCTGTGGCACTGCACATCAGGGGGAGAGCTGGGGCAGTACACATCATAATGAGAGTTGCAGGAAAAGCGCAGTATGTTTTGGGGCACAACATGAGAGTAGCCAGCTAGATATGTAAGCATGTTGGGGGGGGGACTAGCAACAAAGGGCAAGTAAAGAAGTTTCAGGGTTTTTGTATTTTATTTATCTGTTTATGGGGTAGAACATTGATTACATATGACCAATGGCAGGCTCATTCTGGGTTGTGTGTGTTAACAAAGCCAAAATTCTACACCTACATGATATTAACATATAAATGCATGAATATAGGAAACTGTACATATACATATATATATATATATATATAGAGAGAGAGAGAGAGAGAGAGGTAAAAATATAACAGGAAACTGCATTTACATGGAGGTTAAAATAATTGTTGCAGTCAAACAACTGCTTTACAAAAAACAGTTTGTACTGAAATGCAGACAGCACAACATAACATTCAAAACACCGGATATTCTGAGAGAGAATTTTATTGCTGACTCACTGTCTCATTTTCAGTAGGACAAGTTCAAGCAATTGGTGCCAGAAGCAGACACTAAGACTTACAGGGTTCTACAACACCTTTAGGACTTGATGAAAAAATGGACAAGAGGCATGATAGAGAAATCACTGCATCCAACTACACAAGTACGGTATGAGAAATGTATTGTCCATTTTAAAGAAACACAGGCCGATGCAGGGTGGCAATTAAAATGGCCAGTATGTATTCCACAGCTATTAAGTTATATTTCTAGTTTAAAAAGTTGAGTATACGTGATGCAGTGCTGGTGCACACTTGGCACCAATTAGTTGGTACCGAAGGGTGCAAGGGTGGCAGGACACCACGCAATTATTTGCAAGTAAAAGATACTCCAATGATGAATAAGAATGAAGGTCAGGAGATCAGATCTGCATCAGGTTGAATAATGTTGCCCAGCTATGGGGAATTCTGAGATAGGTATGCAGTTTGGAATATGAACTCTGGGTATTTTGGGCAGCAAAATTAATAGCATTTTGTGGCATGTTCCAGATATTTGAGATAGAGCATACAGTAAGGGTGACAACCCTTCATGGGTTCTAGAGCTCAGTGATATTAAGCTAGAGGCTGACAGAGTAAGGGTTCATGTGAGAAAGAGTAAAACAGACCATCTAGGAAAAGAAGTACAGCAGAAGCCCCAGCCCCAAAGGATACAGGGTGGGATAGTTAGATGGTTTAAGAAATACCAGGTGATGCATTCGAGTGGTGATACAGTATTCATGTGTCACAGAAACTGTGCTGCCTTATCTAGTTACCAATTCAGGGCAGCCCCAAAAAGGCCATAGCAAGGCTTGGTCTTGACATTATCAAGTTAACAGCTCATTCCTTCCGAATAGGTGCCACATCACATGTCAGCACAAAGGGGCATCAGAAATTGAGGTACTGCGCTTAGGTCAACCATCACAAGCTTACAGATCACATGATCATGATGACAAATCTGTATTCATTTTTGCAGGTATCAGAAAACAGTTGACAGAGGTGTGGATTCTGGCACGTTCTTTCGTGTATCACGTGGCCAGAGAATTGGGTGAATCTGGGCAGAATCTGAGTTTCAAAGAGAAGGAAATGCGGGTTCATTGGCTGGGAAAAACAGAAATGCAGTGGAGGCACCTGCTGGCAGCTTTAACATAGTATTGTGAGTCATTACCTAAGCCAGGTTTAATTGTATTACATATGGGGGGGAGGGTGACAGGCAGCTCATTGTTGTACCTCAAAAAATAAAATTTGTCAATAGCCCAGGCAGATCTGACAGATTTGGCTAAACGTTAAGGGTGTGTGGTTAGATATGTTTCCAAGACCAGACCAGCAAGGAGCAAATAATGTCAGAGCAGAGAAAAGGGCTAGGATGTTGGCCAACAGATTCCTTAGACAGCAGGTAAGAGAACTAGAGGGTCAGCTACTGCACTTCATCAATCAGTTCATTAGATCTGTACAGAAATGATGAAGTTTACTTGTCAAATTCAGGAACAAATTTATTATAGGTAGCCTTAAAGAAGGAATTGCAAAGTTGACAGATGTACTAAGGGAAACATGAAATGCAGGACAAGCCATCTTCCTGTGGTGGAAGGGCAGATTTGGAAAAATAAAATTGCAAATGAGTGTATTTGGCCTAGGGAGGGGTGCAGACTGAGACAGCTTGGTCCTTCTCTGGATGGGCCACTGTATGATGTAGCAGGCAGGCTGGGGCCACAGCCTGGGGTCATGCAAGTGGCAGATCCCCTTCAGCCATTGGTGTCTGGCTGAATGGTGACAGGGGGCTGTTGGTGTTTGGTTGTAGATCCTTCAGCCATTGGTGTTGGTTCAGCATTTACAGGGACTACAGTGGTATGTTATGGCCTAGTTGCTTGGATATGACTTTCTTCCAAGTTCTGCCCCTTGTGCACATCTGAATATTCTTGGTTGGCATTGATTTGATTAGCAGTTACTTATGATCTGGAACTGATTTGATACTTAATTTGATTTGCATAATAAATGCATGGCTGCGGCCATTTCTTCCAAACAAGTATGTAGTGTGATTTGTAAAATGATGTGCATGTATATTTTTATCCAAAGCAATAAACAAATTCTACTACTTAAAATAATATAGGTCTGCAAAGTATTCAGATAAGTGGAATGGAGGCTGCTTCTTGTATTTAGTTCTTATATTAAGGTATCATTTATGCTATATTGCTAAGATATTATTTCATTTTAACATTCCTGAAATTATTGTATTTTAATATTCATGAATCCAAATATTTAAATTCAAATTATCATGGTCATATTTGAATATTTATCTCTGTAAACGGAAGTTATATTTAACATGAGAGATTAGTTAATGGATTTTTTGATTTAAGGGTTAGTCGTAGCAGTTTGAGCCTATACAAAAGGAAGTTAGGTGTGAATATGCTCTTCAGCATGTATAAAAAATGGAAGTAGTTAAAATTTGGTATAGAGAAATGAATGATTTGCCTACTCTGTATTCCTTTTCACACCCTTTTTGCACTTTTTTAAAGCTCGAGGCTTGGGGTCATTCTAATAAGTGATGACTCGTGATTTTTTGCCTGATTGAGAGATAATATTCAGAAATGGAGGTGATGGAGCAATAGGCATATGAAATTATTTTTCTTGTGATACCTGTGCTCCGCTCTCAAAATATATGAGTCGGTACTGGCTTTTTATTGTTGCAACTAATTAGTCTGGCTGAGAAATGAAAGGTACTAGAAAGTGGTTTAACTTATTACTTATTTGTTATCTAACAGCTTTTGCCTTCAATTCTCTGAACGCTGTAGCACTTGGAATAATTAGATACCATCTTCTCCTTTAAAGAATTTGTTCATAATACTTAAGGAGCCATGATTCTCTGACTTATGACCACTTCATTTGCAATATGTTTTAGAAATATATAGAGGTGTTATGGTACTGAAGATGTTTGAGTAAATGTAGTGGGGGCTTATGGGTAAAACTATAAATGTCAGGAAATTAATGCTTCTCCTTGTTAGATTATGTTTCCTCCATAATCAAATGGGAGAATACCAACAAAGCTGTCTATCTAGAGTGTACAAAATAATTTTAACTAAAGTCACTATTATTAAACCAAAATACTGACACTTATAAAAAAGATTTACATAGTACTGATAATGAGAATAAGAAATTAATATTGAAAAACTGAAATTAGTTAGTCAAATGACCTCCAAGAACATTTCAAGCACCTTACATAATTAATATTTTATATATATATATATATATATATATATATATATATATATATATTTCTATATATATATATATATATATATATATGGATTTTTATTACAAGAATGAAAGTTCATTACTTCAAACTTGTAATAGGAATCCTCACTTCTGCGAAAGTTCAATTTAACGAAAGTGAACTTTTGCGTAAGTGCACTTCATCGAAAACACTGCAGCACAGTGGAGGACATAAAAACAAGCTATGTCCTCCACTATGGTGCAATAGTCACGGACCTTAGGGTTAGGGCATGGGTTAGGGTAAGGGGATAGTTAGTAAAGCTATCTCTTACCCTAACTCATGCCCTAACCCTAAGGTTCGTGACTATTGCACCATAGTGGAGGACATTGCTATGTCCTTCACTGCCCTGCAGTCATCACAGACCTTAGGGTTAGGGCAAGGGTCATGGTAAGGGGATAGTCTTATGGGCTATCCCCTTACTATGACCTTTGTCCTAACCCTAAGGTTCGTGAGTACTGCACGGAAGTTCAGTACAACACCTGTTCATTGTACTGAACTTAACGTAAGTGCACTTTCGATTTAGTGCACTTTCGCTGCAGTGAGCATTCCATGCACTATTTCGAATTAGTGAAAATTCGATCAAGTGTATGGAACCCATATATATATATATATATATATATATATATATATATATATATATATATATATGGGTTCCGTCACTTTGTTCGAAGTTTCACTACTTCGAACTCCACTTCACCGAGTCCACTTGTTCGAAGTAGTGAAACTTCGAACATTGACTTCGGCAGGCACACTATAGCACGGAATGGGAATAGTCCCTTTTCCCTGCTGTAGTGCAATCTCGGAGTTGGTATACTTAAGTAGGGGGGGTGCTGCAAAAACATGTTTTAGTGGGGGGGGTTTGGGTAGTAAGTGGACTTTCGCTGAAGTGTAGTGTCTACTGTTTAATTTCGAAGTGTATTTTCGATGTTAAGCAGTAGACCCATATATCTATCTATATCTATATATATATATATCTATATATATATATATATATATAAGCATATAAAAGCAAGGATTTAAAATGTTGGTAGTGTAATGAAAATGCAAAAGCTCATTTGCAACACATTTTATTATGGTAATAAATAATCATTTTTAGTGTCAATAATTTTGGTTATTACTAATTTTCCAGCTCTTGTATGGATTACTAAATCACAAAATCACAATATTGATAGGTATAAGATGTTTTAGCAGTTGCAATGAAAATTATCACAAAAAACTGAAAGAGATTCATCTCCCTTACTTCATGATTTTTTCCAGTTAGCCAATAAAATTTATCAGAAACAGACAAGAGATTTAAAACTAAGAAACAGGAAATATAATCCAGATTTTAAACACTGAATAAAGTTGACTGAATATGGAGTCAATAATAAAACAACAAAACAAGAAATAATAGTAGCTTGGTTTCTGTTATAACTTACTGAAATTTAATTAAAAATGGGAGAAAAATCATTTGACAGAAGACAAATTTCCAATGCATACAACAAAACTATTAAATGCAGAAATAGTTTAAATATCTACCAAATGCAAAAATAGTTTAAATAGATAAAAATCAAGCAATAAAAAAAAAAAAACAACTAAAACATAATTCCCAAATGAAAAATTGCAAATTCCGTGTCATAAAAAGGAAATGAAACAAAATGGAAATCTGTAATGTGAGATAAATTAAATGCTATTTGGAGTAATAAAGGCAAAAAATGTACTATTAACCAGACCAATTTAAGAAAAATGATGTGACGGTTTATTGCCTTTTGTGTCCTTCATTTCTTAGTGTTACTACCAAACTGAAAATAAAGATTTTATGCTATTTTGAAGACTGTGTGAAAGTCTGCATAGCACAATGTGACTGATATTAAAGCTGTTTCATAAGGTATTGGGTTCCCATTTATTGTCTCACCAGATAGTAACTGTTTGTGGCTGTGAGTCACAAGTAAATTTAAATGTGAGAAAATATTTAATGTTTAGCATGTAGAACAGCTATTACCTTATTTGTCCAGTAGAAACATTTTTTTTCACATTTAAAACCAGAAACAAACAATGCATGGCAAAAATAATATAGATCTATAGATAGATAGACAGATAGATAGATAGACAGACAGACAGACAGACAGACAGACAGATAGATAGATAGATAGATAGATAGATAGATAGATAGATAGACAGACAGACAGACAGATAGATAGATAGATAGATAGATAGATAGATAGATAGATAGATAGACAGACAGACAGATAGATAGATAGATAGATAGATAGATAGATAGATAGATAGATAGATAGATAGACAGACAGATAGATAGATAGATAGATAGACAGACAGATAGATAGATAGATAGATAGATAGATGCATTCCATCGCCAGCTTTCCTTATGTAACTTATTTCCGTACTGGACTCAGCTGCATATCTGTCCTATAGTCCTTGCACATGCTGCTTTAAGGCACTGTGGTTCCTCTTCAGCTCCACATATTTTCTCTTCTTCGTGCGATGCAAGAGCTCGGAGTATTTCCTTGAATTCTTGTGCTTTTTCTCCAGTCAACGTCAGTGTCTTCAGCCTGGTCTCTGCTGATCTTAGAGTCTTCTCTGACCACTGCTGGCAGCTGATTGTGGCAACCATTGGTTTATGATATGTGCCAACTTTTTCTCTTGGATTACTTTGCAATCACTGATCTTACCTCAATGTCATTTCATTACTAGGAGAAAGTGTACCTGAGTTGCATGTGAGCCACTTTTGTATGTGATCTTGTGACTGTCTGTCTTAGTTAACCATATGTTGACCACCATCAAACCATTTGCCACACAGAAGCCTAGAATGACCTCTCCTTCTTTGTTTCTATTGCCACATCCATGTGGACTCAGGCAACCCTCATATCCAGTTCTGTCTGACCCAATATGTACATTCAAGACTCCCATCATTGATATCAACTCACGTCCCCCTATTTTATCTAGTAAGTCCTGCAATGGCAGCATCTGGGGAAATCAGAAGAAGATGAAAACTGAGATAGAAGGGAAGATAGTGGCGCAGGTTAACAGCTTCAGGTATCTGGTAGTAGTGGTTAAGGAAAAGGGAAATCTGAATGAGGAGGTCAAAGCTAGAATCAGATGGGCTGCAGCTAACTTGGACAAAGTGTTAGGTACAGTGTGTGACAGAAGAATGCAAAAGAAGCTGAAAAGTAGGGTGTTCAAAACAGTGGTGTGAACAGAACTGGCGTAGGGTATAGAAAACTGGGCAGTGAAGGCATAGCAGTTGTGGAAGATAGAGGTGATGGAAACAAAAATGACTATTCAGGTGGTGGGACACACACTCTGGAACAGATAAAGGAGTTAGAACATTAGAGTAGAACCAGATGTAGTTCCAGTTGCAGAAAAGGTTAAAATGAACATGTTACAGTGGTGTGGGCACACATGCAGGAAGGCAAAAGGCAATCTGGGGAACACAATCTGGGACAGAAAGGAAGAAGGTAACAGGAAATGAGGACATCCAACAAAGAGGTGTTTATATTGTATGAGAAGACCTACAACAGTCTGACATAAACATCGAAGAAGGTAGGAAAGTAGCATTGGATCCAGACAGAGATGGTGACAGCTGACACAACACCCCATCCTTATGTAAAAAATGGGGAAAAGGGGGTTGATGATGATGATGATTTTGAAGATGATATATCTTTAAATGCTTTTGAGCTAGATACAATAAATATTACATCATATGACACATAAAAGATCACACTAAATCAGTCTGCAACATAAATGGTTGACCACAATGGTTATTTTTGTAAAAAGACAATATTCATACTTACATTGATTTGCAAAATCTAAATAAAGTGAGAGCAACCATTATCCATTGATTGCAGATAAAAAGTATTCTTAAAACTGTGAAATTATATTTTTTTCTCATTACCAGATGCAAACCAGAATTTCTAGGAGATAAAGCTAGTTGAGGAAAGCTTAAAATTGTGGACAGTTACAATGCAATTAATAAAATACAGGATATTTAGACTCCTAGTTCACATTTCACCAGCACCAGAGGTGTTCAGATAGTGAGCTGTTACCTAGAAAGTTAAAGGTTTAATGATGAGTTATCAGAACTATCACAGCATGTCCTGTTGCATAAAAATAGAGACTTTAACACTATGAAGGTGAATAGCTGCGTAAAAACATTCTGTTCACCATCAGTCAGATGTTGCAAAAAAGATGGCAACATTTTTTGTCAAGCAAGAATTCCCTGCTGTAGCTAATTCATTTACTGCTGTTCAGATAGTTGACAAGTTGTGCGTTTCAGTCTGTGTTGACACTTATTTGTTTTTTCTTTTACAGTTTTTATCCACACATTTCCATTATTCACAGTCCAGACATACTGTACGGCTTGGATGTAGGGGGGAGAACATATGCCAGAACCTGTCAGCCTGTACAGATCTGGACCACAGTGCTGCTGATATCCTGTAAACAATCTAATTTCCTGCTTTTAAATAATTTCATTCTGTCACTGTAGGATGGTCTATCAATTCCTCTTCCTCCCCAACTCAACTAAATCCTCCATTTACTTCAACCTGTTTCTATCTCAGGTCTCCATTTTGGCTCCGAAATGCCTTCTCCACGTAACTTCTCTTTTGACCACCACATTGCCAGTGTGATCAGAAAGTCCTTCTATTTGGCACATCTCATTACTAAGGGTTTGCATCCAGGGAGAAAGAGGTCATTGTCTCCCTCTACTCTTCCCTCATTAGGCCAATCATTGAGTACAATGCTCCATTTGGCATGTACCTCACTAGACACCTGCAACAAATGGAGAGGCCACAAAAGTACCTCACAAAGAGGATTCTAGGCCTTAAACACTTGTCCTATATGGACAGACTCAAAAAACTCCAACTATTCTCTGTCTCATATCATTTATTTAGAGGTGATCTCTGTTTGACTTACAAAGCCATGTCTGACCCAACTCTGTTAGAAATGCTACATCTAAAGAAATCCCAATCTCTCCACACCACACTCTCCAGAGACCTCAACCTCATTACCACAATTAACGGAACATGCTGGAGGAACAGGTTCATAAACCAGAGACTACCCATGCTATGGAACAGACTTCCCATACATGTCAAGCAGAACACCTCGCTGACCCTCTTCAAGAGAAATCTTGATGTGTGGCTGGGAAACAGAAAATTCATGCCAGGGATAACTCCTGTGGCTCTACTCGACAGAGGCACTGGGAACTAAGGTCGGATGGAACTATGCCAGGGTAATCCCATGGCTAGGCTTGTAAAGGCCCCAAGGCCATTAGCCTAGTACACACCTATGAACCTATCAACCTTCCAAAGTTCTTCTTAGTCTACTCATTTTCAGCTTCACAAAATGCACAGCACCCCTCTGTCCTTACTCCCGCAGCGCCCCTCTGTCCTTACTCCCACAGCCCCTGTGTCCTTACTTCCACAGCACCCCTCTATTCTTACCCCTTTCCATTTTCTTTAACAATGCCCAACTGCCACTTTCTTTTCTTTCTACATACAAGTAATACAGTCTCTGTGTTATATTTGCCACAGCGGCAGACCTTCTAAAAATCAGATGTCCATCACACCCCTAGTCTCTTAAGTATTATTCTATTGTTCCTAATGCACCATTTTTTTCCTGCTGTATCACTTTTGAATCTCAGCAATTGCTGTATGTCGGAACAGATTCCCACATGCTTTAGCATATGCATTACTAGTATTATTTCTAATCTACATCCTAATGAATTAAATTCCCTAACAACTTATCCACCCATCTTACCAACCTTTTCTTTAACTCAATACAGTTCACCTCTTAAGTTTCTTTGACTGATGGGTACCGTATTTTCTTAAGTATTTCTCGCCCCCAGCCAAAGATGGGAGCCCAAAATCTTCATCATCTATTTCCCGCCTATTTCATCTGTTCTTATCACCATTTAATTCTTATGGTGATATTGTAATGGCTATGCTACAAAACCAAAACCACAAAACAAGCAGTAGTCATGAAGACAGACCTCTCGCCACCAGGAAATAAAGTCAAAAACGTTTATTGTAAAAAATTAATTAGAGGCTTGCAAACAAGACCAAAAGCACATAAACGCCTTAATCCACTAACAAACAAAAGTGTGCGTTTTCGTCAACTTCCTGACTTCATCAGACAATCAGTACATCATAAAAGCTCCCTTATATACCAATCGACATCAATTAATTAATTAAAAACATTTTGAAATTCAAATATTTAAAGGTGCATCATAAAAAGAAATAAAATATGTGTAAAACATTTTTTAAAAAAATATCTTATAAAAATGCTGCAAATGCATGAAGCTGTGAACAACTTACTCATAGATAAATCCATTCTGTATAAATATCTACATTATTTAATAATTAAATAATTAAATACATTAAATAATGATAATGGCTGCGAGGAAGGAGCGGATAATACAGGTACTGTTCTTGTTGCTGGAGCACGCACTCCAGCTATAGAAACTCTTGAATGGTTGCGTGCCAAACCTAAAGTTGTCTTTAATGGTAAAGAAACTAATGGACATTGCATTTTAGATGGGACATATAAACATAAGTTGGCACAAATGAGTAATTTTATGTACAAATATAGATCTTTGGCTATAGAGAATGAATACCTAAAGGAATGTATTACAAAGGAGATTGTGCCAAAGGGCTTACGTGTTTTTAAGTTTCCAAACAATGTAGTTTATGGTTCTAGTTGTTACAAAGATTTAGTAGGAATTTTCATCAAATGTGGTTTAGAAGTTCTTAGAGTTATGATTAGGGAAAATGTTAAAATGCAGGAAAATATTGAGAGGGACATAGAGATTTTAGATCAGTACATCAAAAGTGATTTAATTTTTGGAATTAACGAGGAAAGAATAAAGTATTTTGACATTAGAAAGAACGTTGATCACAAGTGTAATGACTTAATCCAAAGGAAGATTAAAAAATTAGATAGGGACATTCATGATTATAAATTAAACATTAGTTACCCTAAACCACGGGGATTTTATACAGGTTATAGTGATGCTTTTAATAATGAAGGTGAAATGAACAATATGGAGCCTGTTTTAGATGAGTATGGTAGTGAGCATGAACAACTTGGGGAGAGTGAAAGAGAATACAATGAAAACTTTCCACCCCTACGAAGGTCTGAAAGACTGCTTAACAAACAAGGATTGCAGAATGGGAATTTTCAATGGAGGGGAGGCAGAAGGGGGAGGGGGAGATATTAACTGACCCCTCACTGGACCTCCCTGAGACTTTAGAATGTTTTTCAGACGGCAATAGAGTTGTTATGGACCAACATTGTCACACATGGAACAATTTCAGCATATATAATTTTAGTACTATCAAGATTGAGGAAGAACATTTTGGCCTATTTTCTAAAGGTTTGAAATTCATTCCAGATAACAAGGGCGATGTAGCTAGAAGCTTGTTAGACATTAAATTATTCTTAAGAAAGGTGAATTTTAAGGTGATTCTACCTAATATTAAAAGGGACGAAGGGGAAGTGGTAAAGAAAAAACGTGCATATAATCCCCCTTTGCACCCACAGATTAAGAATTTAGAGAGAGTGATTGAGAGTGAAATAAGAAAGAATATCAACATGGACGCAAAAAACAATAATTTGACCATAAAAGAAAAGGAATTATTATATGACATTAGGAATAACAGAAATGTGAGAGTGATGAAGCAAGACAAGGGAGGGGGTATCATCTTTATGGACTACATTCTTTACGACAGCAAGATGTATACATTATTATGGGACGAAGAGAGATATAGTACAGTTTCTAAGAATGAAATCAACATAGCTTATAACAGGATTGATGTGGCACTCTATGATATGATGCAAGAGGGGCTCATCAGCCATTGTAGTTATAAGTTTTTGAAAGTGGACAAACCCAAAATGCCCACTATTTTCGGAATACCGAAAATTCACAAAGATAAGGATGATCCCCCTCTACGCCCTATAGTCTCTGCAGAGGGTTCTAAGACGGAAACATTAGCTAAGTATGTAGATCTCAAATTAAAACCCTTGTGGACAGAAAGGCAGAGTATTCTGAGGGACTCCTGGGATTTATTAAAGGATCTCAACCAATGTGTTTGGGATAAGGATGTCTTTTTTCTCACCATAGACATTGTTGATTTATTTTCTTCCATTCCATACGAAGAAGGAAAAAGTATATTAGAAGACATTGTATTTGGATATGAAGAAATAAATAGGAATGACAAATTGGCTAGTTTGTGGCTTATTGATTTAGTCCTGAAGAATAACTATATATACTTTAAAGGGGAATTCTTCCAGCAAATTAAGGGTGTTGCTATGGGGCCGGCCTGTGGCCCCACCTACGCTAACCTTGTTTTAGCATATTGGGAGGAGAAATACATCATATCTTCCCATTATAAGAGTTGCTGGATGTTATATAGGAGGTTCTTGGATGATATAGTTATTCTATGGACTGCTGGTAGAGACAAATTAGAGGAGTTCTTAGGCTACATTGAGGGCACTACAACTTTTTTGAGATTCACACATAATGTCTCGGACTGTAGTTTGATATACTTAGACGTAGAGCTCTATAAAGGAGAAACACAATACGAAACCAAAGTTTATCGTAAGCCTACATACTGCAATTCTTTTCTGCATTTTCAAAGTGCACACCCCAAGCATTGTAAAAAAAGTATTGTCAAAGGGCAGTTTGTTAGGGGTAGTCGCATGACCAGCTCAGAACAAGATTTTTATAAGGAATGTGAATTGTTGGAGAGGATGTTTGAGGAGAGGGGCTACCCAAATGAATTTGTAGAAAGGATAAGAAGGGAGGTTGAGGAAGGAAGGATGGGTAGGTTTGCCCCCATTTATAAGAGTTCTAATGTTAACAGCAATTCTAATATTGATACAGAGCAAGAAATTGTAACTGGGAATAAAAATGAAGGTCATGAATTTTCCCAGGCATTGGTCCTTGAATATAACAAAATAAATGGTTCGGTCAGTAAGATATTCTTTAGAGAATGGGACAAGTTTCTATCACTTACTGATATTGAGGGAATCGCCAGTGTCCCCAAAAAAGTGATTTATAGGAATGCTAGGAACTTGGGTAACATATTAGAAAGCAACAAATTCCAAACCACTCGTAAAGTGACTAGAAAGGGTACCTACAAATGTGGGCATTGTAGACAATGCTGCTATGTCATAAATGGCGATAGCTATTTTATAGTAAGTAGAAACAAAATGATTAATAGCCAGGATTATTTCAATTGTGATACCAAGGGGATAGTGTACCTTGCTTATTGTGAAAAATGTGGGGCTTTTTATATAGGGAAATCTGAAAGAGCTTTAAAGAAAAGAATCTACGAGCACACTTATGAAATTTCCATTAAGAAGGAAAGTAATGCTTTATATAAGCACAGCAGAACATGTAAAGAATTTAAATACAAGTTTTTAGTCATAGAAAGCATCCCACAGGATGTTAGGGGGGGCCCTTGGGAAACCAGAATTGAATATAGGGAGCTGTGGTGGTAAGTGGCCCTCAATGCGGACAAATTTCCAGGGCTTAACGATACCATCTCTATTTTACCATTACTTAAATTAAGAGCTGCTAAATTATAAAAGACTTACATTCTGTGATCATTACCTTAAATGACCACGAGAGGGCTCCATAATACCCACTATAAGTCTATATATATGATATATTTTTTATATGTATTTTTATACTAATTTAATTCATTATATGAGTATCAATATTTATGTTTATATTCATATTTATATCACTGTACAATTTATTGAGTCAAATGTATTTGTTGAAGACATTCATTAACATTGTGGAAACATGCATACATATTTTTCAATATTTTTTATATTATTTTCTAATGTTTTTTAATGTTTCCTGTATGGCTTATTGACATAAATAATGTAGATATTTATACAGAATGGATTTATCTATGAGTAAGTTGTTCACAGCTTCATGCATTTGCAGTATTTTTATAAGATATTTTTTAAAAAAATGTTTTACACATATTTTATTTCTTTTTATGATGCACCTTTAAATATTTGAATTTCAAAATGTTTTTAATTAATTAATTGATGTCGATTGGTATATAAGGGAGCTTTTATGATGTACTGATTGTCTGATGAAGTCAGGAAGTTGACGAAAACGCACACTTTTGTTTGTTAGTGGATTAAGGCGTTTATGTGCTTTTCGTCTTGTTGGCAAGCCTCTAATTAATTTTTTACAATAAACGTTTTTGACTTTATTTCCTGGTGGCGAGAGGTCTGTCTTCGTGACTACTGCTTGTTTTGTGGTTTTGGTTCGTTTGCAGTTCCTGCTTTTGTGGTTCTATGCTACAAAACCTATAAATAACCCCAATATTCTATGTAAAATTTTAGACACATTCCCTAAGAGATACAAATGTGGATACTGCTCCTATGAACAAGTATTTTTTTGGTAAGTCCATAAAACCTATTTATTTATGCATTTCTTGACAGGGTAAGTACACTGGTCCAGAGACCCTTTTCAGCCATGACCTGGGCTTAGATGGCACACTTACATTATTAAGTTAAATATAATGTTATATTATGAAATTCATTTTTTTCAGGATAATAAACATCATTATTAATATCAGTATGTCATGATGACATGAGTATATAATAATAAAAAAGAAAAATGATTTCAACAATTTTTCCGAGGGTCACATTATACAAATGTGATTTTTGTCTTAGCAATTATTCAATTTAACATTAGGTAGATTGCTTAAGTCCTGTCTCACCTGAAATATCAGTCCTCCTGTACATTGTGCTGTGTGTGTTATTCCCACAGATTCACTTTATTACAATGTAATTAAGTCCTTCTCACTTCTAAAGATCTCAGCTAGAGTTCATTTATCTTCTTTTCAATGTTCAACAATTCTGTTCATTTGGTTTTGTTTCTGATTTCCATGTCACAATAATCGCTTTTTTTGTCAGCCAACAGCATTAACCTTAGTAGGGCTTTACACTATCTGGACAATTCAGTTACTATATTGCAGCTCAGAAGAATTGTTTCCTTAGCTGCAGTAATTTATTCCTCAACCTTTTCTGACAAAGTATTCTGTAGGGAATTTCTGCAATCTATCAACTCATTACATTCCCCAATAACATGTTCCCAGTTACCCCTTTCTTTCCTTTCAAACTTCCATCATTTGCTGTCATCTTGAAAAAATATTCTCTGAAGTATGATCGGGGTCTAAAAAATACCTGTGCAAATATCTCCATGAAAATGCTAACCTTCTAGACTTTGTCGCATACTTTTGAGCTAAACATTCCTACTATTCCTTTGTACATTACCTTTCCAGTCTCACTTCTCAATCCTTTTCTAACCTCTTTTGATTGATTTTTATACAGATACCACATTATTTTATATGCCCTAACACTTATCCTTTCATGGCAGCTTCTGTTCTGGACCCAAATAAAAAGTCATCTAGAGCTGTTCATTTACTTAACACAACCTTGTTCCTTTCTTTCTACCTATACTCTGTTATCAATTCTGGTAGGGGAGGTAGTGTCCAACCTGCAGTCAGAACTTCTGCTTGGCTTAATCCCAGTCTGCTTTTTCACTCCCTAGTTATTTACTCTCAGTACCTTGATTCCTTTGTCTAATTTTCTCTAACAAATTACAACTCCATCTTGCTTATTTATGTGTCCATACTTACAGTGATCTCTATTGGTAAAATCTCTTTTCTCCATTCATGTGTTGTCTTACTTCTCAAAATACTTTCTGCTACTTTATATATTTAATATTCTTTATAGTTGTTTCTGTTCTCCTTAAGTGCTTGCATCCAAAATTTGGCTCGCTCCTTATTTCTTGATCCTTACCTCTATTTAACATCATTTATGTCCAGTTTGATCAGCAGTTTCTGATTATGCTGTGTATATGAATCTTACCATATTGTTCTATATGATTCTTATTCAACTGCAATAGTTTAACCTTTGTTAATCCTATACTACCTTGTTCTGTGGGAAGAAGCAACTAACCCCACCTAACTCTTGCCCTAATTCCCACAAAATAAATATCTTTAATTATTGATTAATTGTGATCCAAAGCTTTTCTTCAGGTTGATAAAAATATACCTGACCTGTATACAATACTATAAGCACAAACAACATTTTCACTGCTTGTACCTTGCTATCTATATCCATCATCAGAAGTTACAGCTTCTCATTTTATATAATTATCTTTTGTTTAGACTCTTCCTATATATCATTAGCTGTCATAATAGAATCTTTTCAATCCAAACACCTAAATATTTCAGCTTATCATGCCCCCATAAATATGAGTTATGCTGAACCAATTAATGTGTGGGAACACAGTTTACTGCTACAGCCTTTGTTTTATCCTCACTTATTTTATAGCCAGGAAAAAAAAACTTGAAACTGTCTCAAAAATGTTCATCAGCACTTGTACTCTCCTCTGGATTAATCAAATACAAAATAATATAATCTGCAAAGAAGGTTAATTTTTTTTGAGTATCACACCAGTTATACTTTTGAATTTCTGAGTCCCTTATTTTCTTTGCTAATGACTCGCAGTGTAAGGCAAATAACAAAGGAGGAAAAAGGTCACATCTTACCTGATTTCTCTGTTTAATCACATCTTGTCAGAGAGGAGTCCTCACAGTTTGATTATTCTTTCTGTCCCTTCATATATCTACCTAATTGGCTCATTTATTCTATCAGGAAACATAAATGCTGCCATTGCCCTATTCACAAAATCCCAACTAACTCTATTGAATGCCTTCTGTGCATTAAGACACTCTAACAATAATGAAGTTTTCTTGCACTCTGCTTCCATTTGGATCAATGTTGTTCTGTCAATGCTGGCAAAGGTATGACTCCCCTCCATAAAGCCAGATTGATCCATACCAATTAGTTTTGGCAACACCTTAGTAATTTCCTTAGACAACAGAGAAATTAACACTTAATAATCATGGTTCAAAACTGAGATCTGTCTATATGAAGTTGGAATTAAAGGGTCTTTGCCCTCTTTCAGTAGTACAACCAACACAGATTTCTTCCAGGATGCTGATACTGTTCCTCATTTTAAAATATTATTAAACAAAACCTTACAGATATTTATCACAATTCCCTCTCAGCTTCCACATTTCCACAGTAATATCATATGTTCCTAGAGATCTTCATCCATCCATCCATCTACAACCATTTCTTCTCATTTTTACATATGAGGTTTGGGTGCTACTTCAACAATGACAATCTAGAGCCAAGATTTGCACTACTGGATGGCTAGCCCTGCCATATGTTGATTGATTTTGCATCACCATTTTTCTCATCCTCTCCCATCTTGGCTAGAAGTTCTTCAGCCCCATCTTCCTCTAACCCTGGCATAATTAAGTCTTCCATCAACGTTTTCATTGTTGCATTTTCTTGGCTCCACCATTCCTCTTTTCCATACAGATTTCCATAGAGTTCCAGATATATCTCTAATATCTCAGTACGGTCTCCAATTATTTTTGTCGTCATTTTCTCCCTTAGCTTGGCAGAATCTTTTCTAATTTATGTTGCTTAAGTTGCTTTTGTGCTCTGGGCTTGTTAACAAAAAATATATCTGGTTAACAGTGATCTTACTGGGTACAGGATGTTCTTACCCTGACGATTCACCCCCGGATGATTCGCCCCCAACCAATTTGACCCCAAACGGTTGGACCTGAATAAAGAAAAATAATGTAAGTGAAGCCAAAGCACATCAAAGCATAAACAGAAAAGAAAGACTGTCTAAACATTCTTAAAATTGCTTTAGACAGCCTTTCTTTTCTATTTTTGTGCTTCAACTACACTTACTGTACAAAAAAAGTGCAATTAGTTGAATTACATAAAAAAAACAATAACTGCAAAAATACAAAAGAAATAAGGAGCAGTGATAACATCCAGAAGTTTGCAGTATTAACTAGTCCGGAGTTACCGTATAACGATAAAATGAACATTTTATAAAAATAAAGAAAATTAACAATAAAAAAAGTAGGGCATTAAAAATTAATTATACTTACAAATGCAAACTAAAATAAAAATATAAAAACACATATATGCAATAAATCAATGAACAGAAGCTCCGGACTAGTTAATGATGCGAACATCTGGATTAGTCAGCAAACCTTTGTAAAAAGAAATACTATAACACACCTACCCCAAACAAAAGCATAATATCACTACCAAATATATCAAGTGCATATTAAAAAACAATGAGTTTATGACAGATATACACTGCAGAAATTTAAAAATACAACAGAAGTGTGCACGCCATTAATTAGGCAAAAGCCTTAAACAAATAGAAACTATAAAAAAGTAAAAGTGAAAAGTAAAAAAAAAAACATACACTTAACTACCTGAAACAGAGAAAATCTTCTTCAAAAGAGTAATGAACTGTAAATCCATGTAAATCCATAACAGATAAACTAAAAATGAATGACGTGTATAAAAAATTACAGTGTAATATATTCTACGACCATCTAGTTTCAGTAGTAAGACAAAATCACTAAAAAATAAAAATAAAAAAAATAGCTCGAGCAGAGAATCCGTTAAAGATGTCAAAAATTACCTCAAAATGAAATCGAGAAAAAAATAAGTTATAATGGATAGCTGTACTGCTTTGTGAAATACAACCACGATCAGACAATACAATTTTGGAGATGTGACAAAAGAACATCCTATAACTGTAAATCCAGACTTCATGCAAGTGTATCTACAAATGAGGTAGTGAGTATGTTGCATGAACACAGTCAGTCACAATCCATTCTATCTCCTTGGTCTCTGTTTTTAACTTAGCATCTCCCCCTCTGTGGTTAATGACAGCCCTATCTATTACCATAAAGTTAAAAGTATGCGTAGCACCATACCTTTCAACATGCCTTGCCAGAGCATTGGTAACTGCCAACCTCCCAATATCATAGAGGTGTTCCCTTATCCGATCCCTTAACCTCTGTGTTGTCATGCCAACATAAAATGAGGTGCAGATCAGACAATATGCCATATAAACAATGTTAGTGCTATTACAATTAGCTAAAAGTCTAAACCTGAACACCCTATTCAAATCTGGATGCAAAAACTCACATTGGCAAGGCATGTTGAAAGGTATGGTGCTACACATACCTTTAACTTCATGGTAATAGATAGGGTTGTCATTAAATGCAGAGGGGGAGATGTTAAGTTAAAAACAGAGATCAATGAGTTAGAGTGGATTGTAAGGCTTAGGACATGCAAGTGTATCTACAAATGAGGTAGTGAGTATGTTGCATGAACACAGTCAGTCACAATCCATTCTAACTCCTTGGTCTCTGTTTTTAACTTAGCATCTCCCCCTCTGTGGTTAATGACAGCCCTATCTATTACCATAAAGTTAAAAGTATGCGTAGCACCATACCTTTCAACATGCCTTGCCAGAGCATTGGTAACTGCCAACCTCCCAATATCACAGAGGTGTTCCCTTATCCGATCCCTTAACCTCTGTGTTGTCATGCCAACATAAAATGAGGTGCAGATCAGACAATATGCCATATAAACAATGTTAGTGCTATTACAATTAGCTAAAAGTCTAAACATGAACACCCTATTCAAATCTGGATGCAAAAACTCACATTGGCAAGGCATGTTGAAAGGTATGGTGCTACACATACCTTTAACTTCATGGTAATAGATAGGGTTGTCATTAACTGCAGAGGGGGAGATGTTAAGTTAAAAACAGAGATCAAGGAGTTAGAGTGGGTTGTAAGGCTTAGGACAAACATGGGAAAAGGTCTCAATGATAAATTGAATATTAAGCCCATTTTACTAGCTAAGGACCTACAAAATAGGGATGGTAGTTTTTATGCCATGGCACTTTAAGATGTCTGTGTCTATTTATGTTATATATTTTTATACATATTTATGGTTATATTACTATGGTGATAATATTGCAAGAATTTTATGTAGAAGGTTTAGGTTTGCTTATCATTGTTTTGAGAAAGCATATAAACACAAATCAGGATAAAGTATCCCCTTCAAAAAAGCAGAAAATCCAACAGTCACATAAGGAGGATACACCAGGACAATCGAAGCCAACCAATATCTGAATAAAAGCTTTATTACAACAAAATAAAGATGAGTGAGCGCTTTCATGTCTCCTGGATGTTTCATCAGACTTAATTAACCATCACTACAATATAACTTTATATAATAACAAAATAGCTCCTATTGGAGAACCAATATAACATTCAATCAAAGACAATTAATTATTAAAAGAGAAATGCAGTGTAGATGAATCACTTTGCTGTTAGTAAGTGCTGCTTAATTTCTTTAGTCAACATAAAAACATATGCATAGAATAACTTATATATATAATTACAAAAATTCCTGTGCATATCAAAATTTAATACAAAAACATATAAATATAAGCATGAAGAAAACCCATGCTAATAAAACCCTTTAAAAATGTTATGGGTTTAAAAACTTACTATTTATGTTTAAAAGGCCTGTCTGCCAAAAAAGGTCTCAGAGAAATTTTATCATTAAGGCCATGACCTCTATCCACTGCTAACTTGAGTATCCATTTAATCTCTCTCGTCTCCTACTATTCTCGTAATATTTTCATCTAATTGTAGAATGTTCCAGTGTTTTTTAATGATATCAACTATAAAAGGATTGTTGTTAGTATAAGATATTGCTAGTCTCCTCTTACTAGTGCTTTTTAGCACAGAACATGATGGGAAGGACAAACCATATATAAACAGGAACATGCCCTCAGCCAGAACTAATGATAATCGTGCTAACACTAGTAAGAGGAGACTAGCAATATCTTATACTAACAACAATCCTTTTATAGTTGACATCATTAAAAAACACTGGAACATTCTACAATTAGATGAAAATATTATGAGAATAGTAGGAGACAGACCCTCTTTTAGTTATAAGAACACCAAGTCTCTTAAGAGGTTACTATGTTATAATCATAATAGACATGATGGTTTGATATCACAAAGGAAAGGCACACAAGCATGTCGTACCTGTAATCAGTGCAGTTATATTAAGAGTTCATGTGAATTTATACATCCAGATACAGGCAAAAGATATGAGTTTACTAAGTATGCTGATTGTAGAACCAGGAACGTGGTTTATTTAACTCAGTGTAATAATTGTCAATGTTTCTATGTAGGCGTGACCACTAGAACTCTAAGGGAGCATATTAGGGAACATATTTATGCCATCAATAAAGAGGATGAGACCAATGCATTAGCTTATCATGTGCTACATAGAGATAGCACACATACCTTTAGTTTCCTAGTATTGGAACATGTCTATAGTACTGAAAGGTTAGGCTGCATACGTAATAATGTGGAGAAGAGAGAGATTAAATGGATACTCAAGTTAGCAGCGGATAGAGGTCATGGCCTTAATGATAAAATTTCTCTGAGACCTTTTTTGGCAGACAGGCCTTTTAAACATAAATAGTAAGTTTTTAAACCCATAAAATTTTTAAAGGGTTTTATTAGCATGGGTTTTCTTCATGCTTATATTTATATGTTTTTGTATTAAATTTTGATATGCACAGGAATTTTTGTAATTATATATATAAGTTATTCTTTGTATATGTTTTTATGTTGACTAAAGAAATTAAGCAGCACTTACTAGCAACAAAGTGATTCATCTACACTGCATTTCTCTTTTAATAATTAATTGTCTTTGATTGAATGTTATATTGGTTCTCCAATAGGAGCTATTTTGTTATTATATAAAGTTATATTGTAGTGATGGTTAATTAAGTCTGATGAAACGTCCAGGAGACGTGAAAGCGCTCACTCATCTTTATTTTGTTGTAATAAAGCTTTTATTCGGATATTGGTTGGCTTCAATTGTCCTGGTGTATCCTCCTTATGTGACTATTGGATTATCATTGTTTTGAAATGATGATTTTTTTTTTTGCAATTTGTACTATATATGTAATCTGTTTGTATTTTTACTATACTTGAATAAGAGCCTATGCTGAATGCAATATGACTTTAAGTTGGGACGGAAGGGTAATGCATTAGCATAATTAATTGATTAGATAGGTATATATTTTGAAGATTTTTTTATTGCATTGTCTGATGAAGTGGCTTGGTCTATGAAGGCGCTCACCTGGTATCTGAATTTTTTATTAAAAGTGTTTTATGTTATTTACAGCCGTGGCATGGTGCCTCCTTTTTCTATTTTTACGATTTGACTGTTGGTTGGAGCCAGTGTTTGCTATTACCACTTATTTTTTGCTCTTTGTTATTGATTCCATTTAATTAAAAACGTTTATTTATATTAGATAATAGATTGATTAACATATATAGTATAAAAATGTGTTTAATTTATGATAAAAAATATGTTATAAAGTATGTTATAAAGTAACACTAGTCATAATATGTAAAACATAACACTAGTTATTATATGTTAAAAGTTTGTGTTATAGTTATATTAACCAATGTAATAATTAAATAAAATAAAACTAGTGATATAAAAATAAAATATATTTACAAAGAACAAGCAATAGTGTTATCATTGAATAATTGATTAAATAATAACATACCCCGGGATTCATGAACCTTGCGCCAGGCGCACGCATGGCGTAGGCGCCACAACGCCAGACATGGCCGCCGAGCGATTCAGGTACGATCTAAACCCACATGCATCAGCGGCATACGCCGGAGTTGCGCCGCCTCTGGTGTAGGTTTGTTAAATACCCCATGTGCGGTGTTGCACCATGCAAATGAAGGCAAGTAGCGATTCACGAAGTGGCGCAGGCGTAGCATAACAGCACGGCAATGTAAACCAAAAAAAACGGTTTTCATATATCCAAACATGACATAGGAGTAACGGAAGGCTGCCAACGTCATGTGTCATAGTGGTGCAACATGGCAATGTGGAAAGAAACTGAGAATGTCAAAAGAAAACATGCAGAAAATGTAAATAACGACATAAATGTTATGTACGCAAAAACCACAGCAGAACCCCAGGACATGTCCACGGAAGGTGAGGAACAATGAAGTAATATGACAATGCCATAAAAGAGCAGTATAAGACACATCAGCATCACAGCCACAATACACCATAGTATAAATGGAAAGCCACAACCACAGCCCAAGGGTTGCCAAGGAGTGGCGTCGGTGTCTGGCGCCGTAACCATGTATTAGTAGTCAATGCCATGCAAATGAGGCAGATAATACTGAATCGCAAAACCCCCGCTGGCGTAAGGCTGCACCAAACGGCGCAGCGGTAAAACACCGAGGAGTGGCCTAGAGGGAATACCTGTCAATCGCAGAGGGGTGTGCCACTGTAGGAGGAAGCACATTGGAGCCCAGCAAACCTGGGCTGTACAATGCACATCACAGCATCAGGACCGGCGTGTGAGGAAATAGATGCGCTGAGAGTATACAATGCGCGCACAGATGCATGTGCACGAGGATGACTACGTTCCCCAAACCAGTCATGTGACGGCCGCCCCATCAACAACCATGGATACAGGAAGGTGATGCGGAGAATATGAGGAAATGCGGAAGCAGTGTAATTGGAGTCGTAATGAGCAATTAACACCAATCAACCGACGAAGGGCAATCGGCGGCAGCTGACAACTCTGCATGCAGAAACCTGCAAAACGGGAAAGGGAGGAATATGAATGCAAAGAAAGTAGTGGATGTTGCAGAAATGCAAAGAGCGAAGAACCGATACAGCACAGCCAAGGAGAGAGTTAGCATAACGGCGGCAGACAAAATGCATGACATGTCATGTGCCTGCAGGATGCACTCCCATAAATAGTAGGTGCAATGTGCAGAAACAGTAAAGTAAGGTGTAAAGCTAAACCAATGCAGGCAAGTGTAATGTAACACCAAAGGCAACAGCGTTGCAGTGCCAACGGTAAAACATGGAAGATAACCCACAGATACGGCAGCAGAGACACACCCAATGACATCACCGGGTGTACATCACAACACTATAAAGTGGGAATGCACACAACACACAGCGCAAATTCCCAAATGCTGCGCCTTACGGTGTAAACACATGGGGAACTTTTAAAATGTATATGTTGGGTGCTGCCATGGCCATGATGCATCAGCATGTGTTAGAGACAGACGGAGTTGCGGAGGAGGGTGCCGACAACTACCGGAGGCCTCAGAGGAGAAGGAGAGTGTTCAGACCAAGGGTGACCTACCAGGGGCTGCAAGACCTGGAGATAGTAGAGCGTTACAGGGTGGACAGGGACACGTTACAGCAAATAGTGGAGCTGTGCCGGCCAAGCCTGAGAACAAGAGACAACAGAGGGGAGCCCATCCCAGTGGACACAAAGGTATGTGTAAGCTTGCGAATACTGGCAACAGGTACCTTTCAAAGGCCAACTGGGGATATAATGGGCATCTCACAGGCATCAGCATCCAGGGTACTACACCAGTTTCTGGATGCCATGTTACGACATGCCCATGAGTATATATACTTCCCCAGATCTCAGGAGGAGTTGGCTAGCAATATGCACCACTTCCACCGTGTGGCACAATACCCGGAGGTACTGGGTGCGATAGACTGTACGCACATAGAAATCAAGTCACCAGCCGGTGAGCAGGGTAGACGCTACATAAACCGCAAGGGATTCCCCTCCATCAATTGCCAGGTGGTGTGCAATGCGCAGGGCATTATCATGGATGTGTGTGCTGGCAGCCCTGGAAGCTACCACGACACCCATATCTGGCATGCCTCACAGCTGTATCAGGTATTCGCCAGGGGGGACATCACATAAGGTCACCTTGTGGGGGATGCTGGCTACGCATTGGAGCCGTGGATGATCACACCCATCAGAAATGCACACACACACATGCAAGAACGCCATAATGAGGCACACGCACAAACCAGAATAATCATAGAGCGTGTGTTTGGGATGTTGAAATCACCGTTCCGGTGCTTGGATACATCTGGTGGAGCCTTGCAGTACTCTCCAGGCACATGTGCCCACATATTCTTAGTATGTGCTATGCTACATAATATGATCCTGCAGAAACAGCTGCTGCAGGGACATAATGGTGTAGGGCCACCAAGCCCGCCACAACTGCCAAGGCAAGCACAGGCACAGGGCATTCAGCGCCATGAACACACTGTGCCAGCCCCAGTAGGCAGACGGAGGCGTACCCAATATGCCTATGCCTTGGCAAAGAGGGAACGTATAGCACATACTCTGACAGCGTAGGCCCCATGGACTGACACCTCCCTACCTGCACACACAGTGAAATGGACGGCACACAAACATGTCCGCCCGTAATGTGTACTGTATGGGCGGTCCCATGTGTGACTCCAACATAGGTAGCACCCAAACACTGCACAACCAACAGCCAGCGGAGCATGGAACGCCAACACCTCAACCACACGCGGGTCCGACAGCAGACGGCGTAGCCGTATGCTGCCACGTTCGGTGCAAGGTGTCTACATATGTACATATGTGCATACACAAATATGGATATAGATATCATTACACATGTAGAAATATATGTACACATACACAGATATAAAGTACAACAAGTTAAACAGGGAATCACAGGGATGCAAGGTTACAGATGCAGTAAGATGCGAACTCTCAACATAGTAAACATACTGAACGACAACCCGACTATCCGGGAGGGTGGACAGAGCAGGGAACGCCACCCATGGAAAGGTCAACCCACCTAAATGCATATTTGCCATTCGGGATGATCGCCAGGCCACAATACAGTAACAGGACATGTGCGTGTAATATTCTTAGGATATGAGGGAGGTAGACACCGCCGCGATGTGGTCAATGTAGGTACTGTGTGCAACCGTCCTGCGAAGCGGCAGTATGTCTATGTGTGAGGTGAGGGTGTCGTGTGTTCTGCTGTGCCAGTGTAATGTGTGTGACACTGTAAAATGTGTATGTAGGTGACATGTGACAGGCGGAGTGGAATAACATGTGTAGGCATACAGTATAGGAACCACAGGCGTATGTATAGCAGTACCCACAAAGTAGTACTGAGAGCTCCTCACTGGCTAGGCACGTGGCGACGTAAAACGATGCAAATCGAAAATGTCCCAGAATGTACCACAGGAGTATAGCCAACATGAGATGCAAAGGATGCATGTACAAACCATCACCGTATGTATGGCGCCGACATGTTAATTCCAATACGATATATCGGCAACGTTACGCAGCAATAGTTATGTACCGCGGAAATACGCATGTGCTACCCCGGCACCGATCGTGGACACGTATCGTCCCGTAAACACCGCTGTGTGTTCTACGAGTGTTAAACAAGCAATCACCACCCGAATAGGTGGCAACCGGTAGCATACAGGCCATCCCAACTACAGGACCACAATGACCGTAAATATCCGTGACAAAATGCCAAGGGATAGTCGGCACGTGGGAACAGCTGCAGATATACTACCGATGTGATGGAGGAATACATGCAGGAAGCACACAAGCAGGCGGTACCGACAGCAGACGACATCAACAAAACCTACACTCCTAGAACAACAGACAGGTAACTTGCAGCTCCCCAGGCAGGGATGGAGCACACACAGAAGCATACCGTGTATGTACAAATGCAAGGCCCACAACCCGTACCCGTCACCCACAGCCGCTGATATACCCCATCGCACATATCAAAGGGATACAATCCGAAATAACAGCAAAAACATACAGGCAGTTAATGACAGCAGCATACCCGCAACATCTCGCGTGGGAACCACTATCAGCAGCGGATGCATACCTGCATCTGTTGTGTACAGGAATACAAGAGCTATGTTACACATCAGAATGCAAAACGCCATCGACAGACGCCGGCAGGACACGGACACCCACATGTGGAACATAATACCATACCCAACACACACAATCCATGGCTAACACCACAGCGAAATGTACCTGACTCCACACATAGCGGTTGTAGTCACACATAATATAACACAATACATACCATCCCCACGAAGGTAGTGCAGATAACCAACGCCCAGACGATGAATGAACCATGCCCTAGTTCCGACGAGTACCGTACAAATGGAGGAGATGCACAGGTGATATGCGCATAAGTACACACCGAGGAACAGCTATTGGTGTGATGAACCCACATGCCGCAGGTGACGACGGATATAAGGAAGACTCCCAGGATAGTCAAAATGTATGTTCATACCGAACAAAGACGTTATTCCTACAAGAGCCGATCACTTGTCAGTAGCGAGACTCAAACGGAATACGGAAAGCAATGCAGGAAAGGTATGTAGAACCCACGAGATGTACTGGTGTGTAACGCATGATATGTATGACGAATCGGCACTGTATGTGAACGGTGTTTGTCAGTAAAGATACCTGTCCATAAAGCAGAGAGTGGTGAAAGGTGGTTATGTAGTGTTAACCTGCTGAGTATACCAACCACTGTGGACACCGTGTGCACAGCAGTGGGACATCATGTACACAGCTGGGATAACCCAAGGGGTGCCATAGTGATTTAAAACACAGAACAATGCCACCACCCATGCTGATGCTGGCAGTGGATGTCCAACAATGAAGTGCCACAGCAGGGGATAGGACATGTATGTATAGTGTCACAGCACACATGTGTATGGGCAGATATTGTCGATGTCATACGTAATGTGTGCACGACGTGCACGTATGCCTCGCAGTAGGGGTGACCATGTCAAGTATGTATAATGTAAAGCTATCATGATGGATACGTTCAGACATTATACACAGTATCACAGGCATAGCATGCATGATGGATGTATGGCCTAGTGTTATGTACATTAACAGGATATATATGGCCTGCAGATATGGGACAGAGTAGTAGCAGAATAGCCACCCAAAATGGAAGGAACATCAAGTAACCATGTCCAGGCTATCTGTAGCAGGTGCAATGTGTGCAACAATGATGTCTGGCAGGTCCATGTGTAAACACATGTGCAATGTACACAGTCGTGTCACCCCCATGGTACTGTCCACTGAACAGCAAAGGTGGATGTCAACTGCATGTCTACACAGTACTGCTGTTGTGGTGGTCCCATGTGTATGTGTCACCCTAACAGCAAGGGAGCTATCACATGACCAGTGCCACAGTGTGTCCCTGTGGGATGCACAGGACCTATGTTCTACAGCATGGTGTGTGTCTAGTCTGTGTAGGTAAACAGAAGCCCAGGCTAAGCAATGTGGCTTGTGTGCACATATGCATGAGTGCTTCATTCACCCTGCCCACTGCAAATGCCATGTAGGAGTACTACATGCATCAGTAATGCGGAGGACATGGCCCATGGCAGAGTACATGACACCCCTGTGTAAGTGGTATGCAGATGAGTACAGATGTGTTCCCCGTCTGTCATCTGCATATGTAAACTGTCTGAGCCTGGTATACATCGCGGCATGACTATACTGTGACATGGAAAGTTGTAGCCATTGTGGAAGGCACACCACAAATGTGTTATAGTAACCCTGCCCATGTGTAGATGTGTGTATGGCACAAGTACAAAGGCTACCAATGTCCCAGCAACACACATAGTCCAGATATGTGTGGCCCTGCAGATGTGTACCCATGCCACAGTGGAATATGGCAACCACAGCACCATGTGGTGCATGTGTGTGTACAGCAACCATGTACAATGTGATATGCATGTATAGGGACAGTATCCACGTGATACCCAGTGGATGACTGTCGCTATGCAAAGGTGATGTGTATGCACCATGTGTGATGTATCTGACGCAATGACATCTACACGATATATCTGCCACACCGACACCTGTATGGTTGTTAGCAGTATGAGCTGGTGGAGCTACAATGCTGCCAGGTATGTAGATGTGGGACATGTAGACATGGACATTACTCCGTGACAGCATGTTGTGTATGTAAGCAAATAGTGAACATGAGGGACACATGACTGAGGACTGTGTAATGCCACATGTACCTTACATGTCGTAGGTAGCATGATATGCTTGCACCACTGTGTGACCTGTCCAGGAGTCACATAGCCTAACATCCTGAGACACAGGGTATGATGTGATGGTGGATGTGTACATTGCCAATACCAGAATGTGGAATGGTGCTGAAGGGCAATGTGGGGATAATGTCTGATCTGTTACCCTCTGTACTACACCAACCACCCATGCAATGGTATGACAGGTGGCCATCATGTGGATGTGGTGTGCTGTGGCACACAGACGCCCAACAAGGGTGCCAGTAAAGGCATGGAAGTCGTCAATGAGTGTGTGAAGCATGTATGTGAGGATGTGCCCCAGTGCCATACCGAATGGTGGAGTCATGTCTGTATGAATGCAGTCTCACACGTGCAATGCACTACCACCCATGTGTAGTGTGATAGATGTGGTGGGCAAGGTACACAACGTCCATGAATGGGCTAGCAGTTAATTCAGTGGGCTGCTGCAGAGACACATAACAACCAGTTTGGCGGGATATAACAGCTATGGAGATTGGAGGTGACATTGGGACAGTGTCCTAGGACATAATGTGTGCATGGCAGTACCATGTATGTGTCCACAGGGACAATGCGATGTCCATGTATGGATTGGAACCCTGTAGTGAGTGAGAGTGTATATTATTGGTAGGTATCCCACTGGCTGGCATGTTGCCAACAACATCTCTGTCGGCAATGCCTGGGTGACTGTCATATGCTACATTGAATGTGGATGTAGCCAAACAACACAGACATACCACCACACTGCGTGAGGGCCCACACTGCAAAGTATGGTGGTCATGTGTAGGTAGCTAGCTGTGGAGTATGTGATGGACCACGAGGACACACCATGACTGTCAAGTGATGCACCACACACATTTGAACATACCCACCATGCAACAGCCTGCACATGCGCCCATACAGCACATGTGCATGGAACATGCATACCACCGTGGCATCTGTGAATAGGCCAGTACCACCATGTCTCTGTGTGGAATAGCATGGTCCCTACCAGTGCATACATGTAGCGGAAGTGCATTGTGATATGTGTCAGCATAGTCATGTATACTGTCCGTCTGCCGGGGTGCCATGCCATTAACTACCCCCGTCAGCAGATGTTGGTAGTACCAGCTGTTGAGCACATGTACCATGTATGCTGCAATGGGTGTGTGTCCAGGGTGTGGCTAGCAGGGCCGCAAAGCATATATGTCCATCAACCAGAGGGGGGATGTCTGTAGGTATAGCACACAGACACATGGAGGTATGGTGCATGCCAAGGGTAGTGTAGGTATGGTATGTCTTGTTTAATGTGTCACCCAGCTATGTGTAGTGCATGGCCAAGCATGTGTGGGTACATGGGAGTCCATACTAGGGAAGTGCGTGTTGCTGTCAGCACATGGCAGTAGCAACTGTCCGAGGTGCAATGTACAGTATGATAACACAGCCAGCATGTAACCTGTGGTGTACAGTGTACTCACCGTCACGTGTCACAATGTGTCTAGCGGTCACAAACATGGGTATCCGAACATGGAGTACCTATGATGCATTTGTCTTAGAAAAACATACAGTATGTGTGTAAATCACTGTGTGATGTGGGATCCACTCACCTGTGTGAGTTGCAGTCCAGGTATGTGCCTGGGAGGTATGATCTGTGTACTATCTGGACTGGCAGGTGTGCTCTGTAGAGCATGGAGGCAGGTCCCAGGCACCGCAGACTAATGTCAGGCATGCCTTACTGTGTGTGCAGTGCTTGTGTA
>NC_056751.1:716816901-716977786 GCF_019279795.1 Protopterus annectens | reverse complement strand
TAATTTAAAAAAATACCCACGGTCACTATATAGCATAGAACTTCACTTGTTTGCCTAAATAAAAGCTTATTGTTGTAGCAGTTTGGTTGCTTATTCTGTTTCTTGTGACATTTAGGTATTTTGTTACGGAAATAACCATTTCATGCAACCATTACATTAAATACGGGATATAATTATGTCCTACAATCTTAGCACATTTGCCATTTTTAATATTTTTATCGGGACACAACTGCCCATAGAGGACTGCCCTCGCAAAGTGGGACAGATGGTAACCTTAGTCGCTACTCCTATGTCGGTGCGCGCTGACATGCTGCGGTACACCTTCTCTGGGTATGCCCACTGACGGTGCATTGCGGGATCTAACACGGTGTTACGCGTATCCTTTGTTCCTTGGACGGGTACACTTAGGGCTTCGTGGGTTGTGTTTGCTTCTCCGTTTTGTTGGGACGGGTACTATGTTGCATACTCTACGTGCGTTTCGTTCTTCCTGGGCCCTGGCTGCTGCCATTACTATTATGGGTGGACCGTGGCAGTCAGCACATTAGGTTGCTCATCGCCTGCCGGCTTAGCCATGCCTCCGGACACATCCTACTTGGGCTCGCTCACGTACACTACGCACGTGTCTGTGGTTGCGGCGTGCTCTCATTACTATGCATATGGCGCTACTACGCCGACTATTCACTGCACCGCCGGCGCAGGCCTTACACCGGCCTTGCGCCGAGCTTCATGAATCCCGGGGATAATGATAAAGTAGTTATTAAAATATATTTGGGGTCAAATAGTCTGGGATCAACCTGTCCACTAAAAAATCCCATAGACAGTAAATATAAATTTAAACATAAAATTGTATACAAATGCATTGGGGTCAAACCATCCGGGGGTGAATAGTCCTGCTTCCATCTTACTAAACTGATGTATATTATCCAAACACACCCTTATCATTTCCATTAATGCTCAGCAATTGCTCCTCATCTTGTTCTACAAAATTCCTGATATTCATCCATGATATTCTAACCTTTTATTTTTATATATATATACATATATATTTTTATAGTTCAATTTTCATTTTATTCCACTCATCAGCTATACCTTCTGAAGAAACCTTTTGATTCCCTAACAACTTTTGAATCATTTTCACTACCCATTTCTTAAAATTCTCCCTTTGTAATAGGTACATAGGAAAGCATCTCATTTTTACTTGATTACCTGCATTGCTATTTTAGTCTTTATTGGCACATGGTGTGAAACAGTTATTAGATGTGTTTCAGAACTATCAAGTAAATAATCATGGTCTTGTGATATTTAGTTTCTGTCTAGTCTAGCTCAGTTATTGTACCTTAGAGAATCTTCTTCTTCTGGCTTTTCCCAGTTAGGGGTCGCCACAGTGGATCACCTTGTCTGCACATTGAATGGCAGTGGAGTTTTACAGTGTCGAGTTGCCAGCCCGGCACCCAACCTTCCACAGAAGGCACACTCACACGCACACCTAGGGCCAATTTAGAGTGTCCAATCCACCTGCAGCATGTCTTTGGGATGTGGGAGGAAACCGGAGCACCCGGAGGAAACCCACGCGACCACAGGGAGGACATGCAGACTCCGCACAGAAAGCACCCCAGCCGAGGATCGAACCGGAGAACCTCTTGCTGTGAGGCAGCAATGCTAACCACTGCACCACCGTGGCCGCCCATTGTACCTTAGAGAATAATATGTAAATTCTATCTTGGTTCCTGATAGTTATTTCGCATCTTCTTTTCCAAATATTTTCCTATATTTTTCGGAAATCTACCCTCTTTTGTTATATTTTCCTTGTAGTTCTGACAGATACAACTTCACTATTGCATATCAGGTGCTAATTCTCACCAAATGAATAATATTTCATGCTGGAAGCTAATTACCTCTCCCATAATTCTGTTAAGCTCCTCAAGAGTAGTTTTAGGTTGAATATAAATGCATGCCTGTGCAATCCTCCTTTCCTGCCAATAACCCCTTATTACCACAAATGTACCATTGTTGGCATTCTTCTCCTTCCCTATCACTATTGGAGTCTCTCTCACAATCAATATTATTTCCTTTGTCACTGATACTTTGCTGAATAATGTCATGGGGCTTTTCTTTGCCAAATTCACAAGTTAATTTCCAACTAAGTGTGCCTCACGTAACATTGCTGTTTGTATCCTTTACTTCTTAGTATAATTCAGTACTCATTACGTCTTCTTCAATGCCCTTCACATTCCATGATATGACAGATAAGGCAGTCATAGGTTCATACTAGGCTATCTGCCCTAGGGCATTTATAAGCCTAGCAAGAGTGTGTTTGGCTTTCGCCACCCATTTTAAATGAATTTTGCTATGCCCTTTTTCGAGGTTAGTATACTGTGCTTCTGTCTAACAGTGACACAGAAGTGATACCCGGGGTAAACCTACGATCTCCCATCCACTCATCAAGATTCCTCTTGAAGAGAGTCAATGAGGGACTCTGCCTAACCTGGACTGGGATTTTATTCCAGAGTGAAGGGAGCCTCTGGGTTATGAATCTGTCCCTCCAGCATGTCCTATTTATTTCAGTGCTGAGGTTCAAGTCTCTCGAGCGTAGCTCGATGGGATTTGGATTTTCTGAGATGCAGCATGTCCATTAATTCTGGGTTGGACATGGCTTTATACATCAGGCACAGATCGCCTCTGAGCAGGCGGTATGCCACTGAGTAGAGCTGGAATTTCTTTAACCGGGCAGCATATGGCATCTGTTTGAGCCCTTTGATCCTCTTGGTGAGTTACTTTTGGGGTCTTTCCAGTTGCTGCAGGTGTCTGGTAAGGTACATCCCAAAAGGGGCATTGTACTCAATTATGGGCCTGATGAGGGATGAGTAAAGAGGCATGATGACCTCCCCTGATCTAGATGTGAATCCCTTCATGATTAGGTGGGCTATATAAAATGTTTTTCTAACCACTTTGGCCACGTGGTTTTCAAATGAGAGATTGCTATCAACTTGGGTCCCCAGGTCCCTAATTACTTCTTCCGTACTTAATGGATTACCACCTATGTGGTAATTTGTGGGCACTTTGATTTTGCCAAAGGGGATGACTATACACTTTTTGGTGTTTAGCTTGAGGCCATGGCTCTGGCACCAGTTGTCTGTTTCTATGAGGCCCTTTTGTAGGATGCTTGTGTCAGCTGGAGAGTCGATTATGGCGCCTAGTTTGCAGTCATCTGCAAACTTGGTCAGCCACAGTACTTCCTTGTTGGCCTGTACCTCCGAGAAATATATACTGAACAAGAGAGGTCCCAGGACTGAGCCTTGTGGGATGCCACTTGTAACTGGTTTGGAGTCTGACATGGCTCCAGCAATTCTAACCATGTGGATTCTTTCCTTGAGCCAGTTTGCAACCCATCTAGTGACATAGGAGTTTATATTTAAGCTGGTGAGCTTATCTATAATGCCCGAGTGGGGTATTGTATCGAAGGCTTTTGCGAGGTCCAGGTAGGCTGTGTGGACCACCTTCACCTCGTTAATGGCCTTAGTGACTGTTTCAAAGAAATCGACCATGTTTAAGAGGCAGGATCTGCCCTTAACA
Organism: Protopterus annectens; assembly: GCF_019279795.1. NCBI lineage: Eukaryota > Metazoa > Chordata > Ceratodontiformes > Protopteridae > Protopterus > Protopterus annectens. The sequence goes on along the minus strand of NC_056751.1, from coordinate 716,974,213 downwards.
AAGCTGAACTGGGTAGGATCCAGTGTCTGTAGGTCCCCAATATCTTTATTTATGAGGCCCATGATGATCCTTTCCATAGCTTTGCAGACCAAGCTAGTCAGGCTTATGGGGCGATAGTTTCCAGGATCCATTGAGGCACCACCTATGTGGAGAGGGACCACTGTTGCTGTACGCCACTCTTTGGGTACATATCCTGTAGTAAGGCTGAGATTGAACAGTAGTTTTATGTTTGGGTTTAGCTCTTCTTGGAGTTCATGTAGGATGCAGCCCGGGACACCGTCTGGTCCCATTGATGCTGTGTTTTTTGCTTTGGAGAGAGCGGCTCCTACCTGAGCATCTGAGATGTCAGGGGGGCAGCACTCTGCTGGGATATATATTTGCCCTTTTGGTGGGGAGGGGGGTGAGAAGTTTGCGCTGAACCTGTCAACTAGGATGTTGGCAATGTCTGTGAGTTCAGTGTATTTTTTGCCATTTTGGACTAATTCTGAGCATATCTGGGAATTCCCACCCAGGTTCCTATCATAACTAAAGAAAGCCTTGTGATTATCCTTAGTGTCCTGTGCAATTTTTCTCTCGAAGCTGGTCTTAGACGATTTTATGAGTGCCCGTAGTTTTTTGCTAATACTGATCAGAGATGCCTTCCCTTTTTGGGATTTTGCTCTATCATGTAGTAGCTTCTTCCTTCTGTTGTATAGTTTGTTTATGGCTGGGGGTCCACCAGACAGGACGCCTGCCTTTGGAGGATTGGGTCTTGGTATTATTTGGGATTGCATGATCCATGCATTCCTGAAGATGTTCATAGAATGCATATATAAAGATTTCTGTGGTCTGGGCCATATTTTCCACAGGCCCAGGGGCTTTGAAGGATTCCACCTTGGTTTTGAGGAGTGTGAAATTTGCTTTAGAGAAGTTTTTCACTGTGGTTTTCTGGGCAGGGGGTGGGGTCGGGATGTGAATATCCAGTGAGATTAGTTTATGGTCTGATCTTACCAGTGAGGGATACACTTCTGGTCTGGAGCATAGAGCCCCCATGTTGGTGATGATCAGGTCCAGTATGTTTTCCCCTCTTGTGGGAGTGGTAACAAGTTGTTCCATAGCATTTGAGTTTATAAATTCTAGGAACCTTTGGGCTAGGGTGTTGGAGCTAGAGTAATGCTCCCAGTCTATGTTTGGGTAGTTGAAGTCACCCAATATAATGGTGTTTGGAGAGACCTTCATATTTTCCAGTGTTCTCAGGAAGGCCGAGTGAGGTTCCTGGGTTTGGGATGGTGGTCTGTAGCAGGTTATAAACTGGAAGCCAGTTTTACCCACTGTTAGTTGCACATGGATAGTCTCTGATGCTTCGTGCTGTGCCACCAACCTGGAGGTGTGGGTATCTTTGACGAATATTGATACTCCCCCTCCTTTTGTGGTTCGGTCCAAGTTTTGGGGCCGAAAAGTATGGTATGATGTATAACCTGGTAGTGCTGGGGTGCTCTCGGGAGCCTTAAACCAGGTTTCTGTTACTGCACAGATATCGATGTTCTCCATGCTAAGGAGAGTTTCGAGTGCGTGCATCTTGAGGTTTAGACTTCTGGCATTGAGTAGCATTACTCTTAGTTTCTTATCCCTTGTGATACCTATGGAGGTGTGTTTGTCTTTTGAGCCTTGCCTAAAAAAGGCACTATGGGGGTGGCAAGAGCCTTTGCCAATATCCGAAAGCCCAGGGGTGACAGGTGCAAGCTGTCCCTAGCGAAGCATCGTGGCTTGACGAGCATGTCATCCCAGGCTGACAGGCATTGGATCCCCTTTGAGTGACACCAATACTTAAGCCAATTGTTGAAATTGATCATCTTGTCTTTATATTGTGGCATCATTCTTGGTGAGGGTAAGATGCTACTCAAGGTCAGGGTCATACCAGCCTGGGCTACATGCTCAGAGAGCTCCTCTATGTCTCTTTTCATGTAGTCCAGGGAGGTACATCTCAGGTCATTCACACCAGCATGGACAATGACTGAGTCATATTTGTACTTGCCTTGGAGTGACCTGAGTGCTTGTGTTATGTGGTGGATCCTAGCGCCTGACAGGCAGCTCACCATGGCTTTCTCCTTGTTCAGCCTGGTGAGCAGGACGTCAGTGTGCCTGACGATAGAGTCACCTATTACAAGTGTATCAGGTGTGTTGTTTAGCCTTAAGGGCTGTGACTGTTCAGCACACTGGCTTTGTGAGCTATGTGTTGCACGTGTTTTGTTTTGGGGTAGCGGTTGCTTGGGTGTCTGCTTTGGAGGTCTCTGCTGCTTAGGCAGATTTTTATTTAGAGCCTCTGAGTATGTTTTTGTGTGTTTATGTGTTTGGTTTGCTGTCGTGGCAGGTCTATGTGAGACTGGAATTGTAGTGAGTGTGGTTTCCTTCTCCTCCTGACTGGTTACGCCAGTACTGAGTTGAGAGAGCTTAGCCTCCAGTTTGGCTATATGGTTGCATCTCTCACATGTGTTGGAATTTGTTGGGAGGAGGAGAGGGTTGTCTGTGTACATGAGGCAGTTGTAACATTGCCTCAAGATTCCCAGATTCACCAGCTGGACCAGAGAGGAGATTGACAACTGACCTTTGGACATGCTAGAATAGTACTGGGAATTCCTTTATAATTGAAAAAAAGGGCCAATGGGGAACAAGGTACTCAAGGGGAGTTTGTGAGGGTGTAGTGCTTTTAATTTTTTAGTGCTGACTTATATAATTACTTTAGTGAGCAAGTGCCAGGCTTTAGAGTAGGAATAGGGTGTTTATTATGAGAACTAGATCAGTTCTAAGAGAAAAAGTGAAGAGCAGACTTTGTGGAGCCGAGAATGGTTTAAATCATGCAAAGCCGCGCCAAAGCGGTTTTTATACAGGGGGACTTGAAAGAGCTAGAAATTGGCCCAAATCGGCCAATGGACAACCAGATTCTTGTGCTGGGAACACTCCTCCAGGGATAGATAGGCTGCTCTAAGCTCCCCACTGCCACTGGTGAACAAAGAAGCCTCCCTTTATCCAAGAAAGGAAATGGGAAACACAGGAACTTTCCAAAAGTCCAGAATACAGCAAAGCCTGTCATGTCATACTGATAACATTCTATTATTTTTTATATATTCTACATGACATTTTTAATATATTTCCAGCTTGCAACCTGGATGCCTGCATTGATGTTTGGCATGATCAGCTTATATGCAGTTGTAGTATTTCATCTCTATTTAGACTCATATCACATTTTCCTTCACTTTTTGTTTAAATTTCTGGTAGTTGGTGCAAGCAGTTAAGTCTCTGAGCTGCGGTTGCTGTGGTTCAAGTGTGATGCCCTCATTTGCCTACTGTGTGACCTTGAGCAAGTCACTTATTTATTTTACTTTATTTTACTGGGAAGTTCTGACTGAGGTTTGACTAATTTTCAGTGGAGGCCCAGGGAGAAACAATCCATGTTTTAGGCAAGCACATTTAAAGACAAAAAATGACATTTTGTGCAATACATTGAGTTTACATGAAACACAATTATATGAATGCATCTAGAACCCATTATATAACATACAGTATGAATTTAAGGAAACAGATTTTTTTCATGAGGTAGTTGGTTACAAAGAAATTGCTTAGATAGACAGAGGATGTATTATCCAATGTGTTTATCAGCTGGAAATACAGAGAAGTGTGCAAAAGGCAGTGAGGGATTTAGCAGGCAGTAGAACTTAACAGGAGAAGTAATTATATGAAACATTAGGTAGACTGAGGTAGAGAGTTCATATAGTCCTGTATTAAGGAAAATAGAGGTAGTGGAAGTTATCTGGGAAATGGAAGTTTTGTAGGAGAGAATGTGTGTAGAGGGTACAGTAGCAGTGTATAGAGGAACAGTGTAAATGACAGTTGTAGCAGAACATGCAGTGAGATTCCTCAGTGTGAGATATAATGTTACATATGTAAGATTAGGGTACATAAAGGTTAAGTAAAGGGAATGTAATTTTGTTACATGTGTAAGGATAGGGTAGGGAAAGGTTAAGTAAAGGGAATGTAACTTTGTTACATGTGTAAGGATAGGGTACATAAATGTTAAGTAAAGGGAATGTAACTTTGTTACATGTGTAAGGACAGGGTACATAAAGGTTAAGTAAAGGGAATGTAACTTTGTTACATGTGTAAGGATAGGGTACATAAAGGTTAAGTAAAGGGAATGTAACTTTGTTACACGTGTAAGGATAGGGTACATAAAGATTAAGTAAAGGGAATGTAATTGTGTTATATCTGTGAGGATAGGGTACATAAAGGTTAAGTAAAGGGAATGTAACTTTGTTACATGTGTAAGGATAGGGTACATAAAGGTTAAGTAAAGGGAATGTAACTTTGTTACATGTGTAAGGATAGGGTACATAAACATTAAGTAAAGGGTCTGTAACTTTGAGGGTGGAGTTTAGGTTGAGTATGGGGTGCTGGTTAGCCTGGGGTAGTGCATGAGTACAACCAGTTATTTAGCAGATGCTTCTTTAGTGATGTTTTGAAGACATGCAGTGTGCCTACTTGTCTTATGTCAGAGGGAATTTGTTTCCAGATTTTTAGAGTATAGTGAGTCTCCTACGCTGTTGTTTGATTTTGTGTTGTTTGATTAACCAGACATTGCTCCTAGATCATCTCTGAAAAGGGACTGTGTGTCCAGTGAGTTTACCTGGTTAATAATTGGGTAATAATAATAATAATAATAATAACAACAACAATAATAATAATAATAATAATAATAATAATAATAATAATAATAATAATAATAATAATAATAATAATAAACAGTAAAAATGTGCACATTTTCATTTTTGAGTACCTAACCTTTTTTTAGCTCACAACAAATGCATGCTACTATAGACAGCTTCCAAAAAGGAAAGCTATCCCTCTAAATTTGGATATATGTCCCAAATTGATAGCTGCACCCACAGGCTTTACTCATTCTAAAGTTAGGTTTAATCATGCTGATAGCTCATGGGAGAGCCTGTGTTCCATTCTGCATCCACATCATACAAGGCTATGTCAAACCCAGAGCTGTTGGACATGCTACACTTAAAGAAATCCCAATCCTTCAGAGCCACACACTCCAGGGATCTAAACCTTGTCATCACAATGAACAAAACATGCTGGAGGGATAGGTTCCTGACCCAGAGACTCCCCATACTCTGGAATACATGTCAAGCAGAGCGCCTCCTTGGCCCTCTTCAAAAGGAACCTTGACAATTGGATGGGAGAAAGGAAACTCACCCCGAAGATCATGCAAGTCACCCTGCTAGACAGGGGTCCAAGGAAGTAAATAGAGTGGGAAGAAATAGCCAGGGAATTGTTATGGTTAGGCTTGTATAGGCCCTAGGGCCGATAGCCTAGTACCAACCTTTGAACCTATGAACCTAAGTGTGCAGAGGTTAAAATATTTGTGACAAATAGGGAACAAAAAATGTAAAAGGGGCTATAGGAAAAGGCATGATCAAGAAGAAAGAGAGTTTAACATTTAATATGAAGTGTTAATTTGTAATTGAAATGCCCATTAATATGATTTTGAAAAATAAATGCTAAAGAAATCCAGACAAATGTTATATCATCTTTTACGTCTGTTGTAATTTTATAGAGATTATGGGATAAGTTTCTATTTTTAAATTCTATGATCATAAATTATGTGCAACCATAATTTATTTAATTTACATTTTATAAGTTTCTGAGTCATTTTTTCCAAGTAGGTAATAAACCAGAAAAGCAAATCTAAAATAAAGAAATGCAACTAGACTACAAATATAGTTTTTCTCTGTTAATTAAACCAAGAAATGAAAGGCAACCAAATCCGAATTTGTAGTTTTAACCATAAAAGGGTAGACATTGGAAAGGTATCAATACATTCATGAATTTTTATTTCTTTATATTGCTTTAGCCATGATGCAGAAAATTACTAATACATAAACAGTATCTGCAGGTTAAAATTAAACTAATTTTTTTATGTTTTTTATCTCCACCATTTCCTGGGGACCCTTCCCAATCTCTTCACTACCTGAACTCAGTTGGTTCAATTGCTGCCCTAGGGATAGGAAATGAGCATCCATGAGCTTAGTGAAAGCCTTCTGGCTCATTCATTCCAGCCCAGGAAGCCCTGTTGGCCCATCCATTAGCCACCCAGTGTTGACAGTCAGATGTCAGGAAGCACTTTGGCTAGCCAGCCTGTCAGAGTGGCCTACCCTTGTGCTGTATGTGGACTTGCAATGGCTACAAGTGTGAGAGGGAGGGAGGTGGGTGCATGCCCTACATGAACACACAGCTCTGAATCCATAACTCAGCAGGGAAGTCCCTGTTTGATGTAGTGTGAGCCAGCAAAACTACTAGAGTAAGGTGATACACCCAGCTATCATTAGAATGAGTACACTAGCATCAGCCTTTCAGTCTCATTCACCCTTCACCGAGTCCCTCAGATGCCCATACCACTAACTGATCATGGGTCACCTGGTTATCAGACTTTCACTCTCTTCATCATGAGGCCAGAAGATACATTAAACTGCTTTTAAAATATGGTTGTGTCTCTTTTCATGGGCACAAATATACATATAGTTCAAAACTATGATGTCACACTTTATTGCTCAACATTAGCAGTACTAACGATGGATGATCAGAAGATGCATATATTTTGTCTTTGTTCCATTTTTCATTGCAATGATAGCAACATATTCTCCAGTGTCTCCAGTTTGCACATTTTTAATCCAAAGAGTGCTGTTGTTTAGCAGGTATAGTCTGTCACCAAATTCAGAAGAAACAATTTCTGCTTTGCCATTAATATTTTCTGCAATGGTCTTTGAGGTCTGTCTCCATTCTATTTCTACTACTGCACTAAAAATAATATATAAGTCCACTTCAAAAGCAACAGATGCATGTGATGCTGTAACAAATGTTGTTGCATCCCAAGATTTAAAACCTATAAAGTAGAACATTAAAATTAGACCAACTATTATTTAAAATAATTAGCCACTTCTGAATCAGTTTAAACATAGCTGCAGATAAAAATTCTGTTCAGTCAGCATTCTGATGCCACTTAAGGCATAAACCAAACAGAAGGATATGAAAGCATTTAATTTTGTGACTTACTTCAATGTTCTCTATTTTATGCCTTTTAGATGCTAATTTTATTTCTGATACTATTGCTATTACTTATCATTTGGAGTTGTATCTATTTTGCATGAGGTCCACATCATAGCTCTCTTGGTACAATTACCACTCAGTAAGACTACCTTTTACATCCGATCTCATTCTAACTTATAGAGCCATTTTGTATACATCTAGTTATCACATAGCTCATTATGGTGTACAGGCATTTTTTTTTTGGGGGGGGGGTTTCTTCTTCTTTCGGCTGATCCCATTAGGGGTCGCCACAGCGGATCATCTGTTTCTATTTCTTCCTGTCCTCTGCATCTTGCTCTGATGCAGCAACCACCTGCATGTCCTCTCTCACCACATCCATAAACCTTATCTTAGGCCTTCCTCTTTTCCTGTTACCTGGCAGCTTCATCCTTAGCATCTTTTTCCCAATATACTCTGCATCCCCCCTCAGCACATGTCCAAACCAACATAATCCTCTCTGACTTTGTCTCCCAACCTTCTAACCTGGGCTGACCCTCTAATATACTTATACTTAATCCTGTACACCCTCGTCACACCCAGTGCAAATCTTAACATCTTTAACTCTGCCATGTCCAGCTCTGACTCCTGCCTTTTTGTAAATGCCAATGTCTCCAACCCATATAACATAGCTGGTATCACTACCCTCTTGTAGACCTTCCCTTTCACTCTTACTGGTACTCACCTGTCACAGATCACTCCTGACACTCTTCTCCACCCACTCCATCCTGCCTGTACTCTCTTCTTCACCTCTCTTCCACACTCACCATTACTCTGAACTGTTGATCCCAAGGATTTAAACTCATCCACCTTCGCCACCTCTACTCACTGCATCCTCACCATTCCTCTATCCTTCCTCTCATTCACACACATATATTCTGTCTTAGTCCTACTGACCTTCATTCCTCTTCTCTCTAAAGCATATTTCCACCTCTTCGGGGTCTCCTCCACCTGTTACCTATGCTCAATACAGATCACAATGTCATCTGCAAACATCATGGTCCACGGGGACTCCTGTCTGATCTCGTCTGTCAACCTGTCCATCACCATTGCAAATAAGAAAGGGCTCAGAGCTGATCCTTGATGTAATCCCACCTCCACCTTAAACGCATCCATCACTCCCACCACAGACCTCACCACTCTCACACTACCCTCGTTACATATCCTGTACCACTCTTACATGCTTCTCTGACACTCCTGACTTCCTCATACAATACCACAACTCCTCTCTAGGCACCCTGTCATATGCTTTCTCTAAGTCCACAAAGACACAATGCAACTCCTTCTGACCTTCTCTGTACTTCTCCATCAACACTCTCAGAGCAAACATTGCATCTGTAGTGCTCTTTCCTGGCATGAAACCATACTGCTGATCACTAATCATCACCCACTCCCATGTTGGGGGGTGTGGGGGTGAAGCCCCCCACCTGTTTATGATGTTAAATTACTTTTTTTTAGCGAACAGCCATGTACGTTTTTTCCCTGGGGAAAAATTCACTTATGTGGATGTCCGCTATTTTGAGGTTTCGTGCAGTATGTGTCAACTTTTATGTAGTCGCACAAATGCACTTTTATTCTAATAATATAGACCTGAAAAACACTGGCCTTGAGTGGTATTTTGCCATTTTGCCCAGAATTATGTCAGGATTCAAAGACAAGTCAGTTTGCTTTATTCATTGGCTATGTAGCATAGGGATCCAGTATAACTCAGCTTGGGATGAGATAGCTGATAACCCTACCTGCTTTGCCAGGGGTGGCTGCACCTCTCTTTGCAAAGTCGTTGCATTCTCACTGAAGTTTTTGATGCCCTTGCAGTGCCTTTATTGGGCAAAGTCCATTTGATGGATATTCTAATTTTGTGAATTCTAATTTGAAACACATTAATGAGGTTTTACTCAATATCAGGAGTCTTAACAAAAAAATGCTTGAATTTGAGGTTCTTCTGCAATGTGAACACATTCCTATATGTGTAGTTACAGAAACATGGTTTCAAAGCAATGAAAGCCCTCCCTCTATTTCTGGGTATAATCACTATCATGTCTTCAGACCACTTGGCAATTGTGGGGAAGTATCAGTATTTTCAAGGATATCAGCACATCATGACAGATTCCTCAGGGAACCACATTTGACCTTCTGCAAGTCTAAATCACCATAAACAAGACTAGTTATCACTTCAAAGCTAGCATTAGAAAACAGTCTATATCCCATTCTGAGCACAATAACTATCTTAGCATTAGCTGAAATTCTCATTAAACTTAACATATTTCTACTGGGGCACTTCAATTATCCATAAATAAACTGGATGATCCCAGCTGCCTAAAGTTGGTATGGCCAGTGCTTCTTTGATATTGTTAATGTTAACTCTCTTTTATAAATAGTTAGCCATACTAATAGGAGCTTCAATATCCTTGATATAGTCCTCACAAATATGGCCACTTCTTACACATGTCCATATGTATCATTTTGTCTTGTTAAAACAGACCATAATTTTGTGACCTTTTTCTTCAAAAGTGGTGGTACATCCCCTGCAAATACCTTTATGTTTAGGGACTTCTTAAAAGCAAACCTTCTTCAGTTACTTGATGATTGAAATAAATTCTGCTGCAATCATCTTCCAATGGATTCTGTTACTAAAGCTGTTACTTATCCCTCTGACTTCTACCCCAATTTAAATAGTTGTATTGATAAGGTAGTTCCTATCCACAACAAATATAATGAGAAATTTAAAAACAAAACCCCTGTGGTGGAATACCTGTAAAAAAAGAATCTGCTTGATGCTTAAAGAGGTCTCATTCTACCTACCTTAGGAAAACAATTAAGCAAACTACCAAAGAGTGGAAGGAAACCATTAGGAAGCTCAAAGATGAATATGAACTCAAAACAGCCAATAAAGCCAAAAATAAATACTACAAACTCTGATCCAAAGGAAATAACTAATATTCTAACTAACAAGTTTAGTGCAAATTTAATTCTGCCCTCAGTTATAGCTATTCCACATGTTCCATAGTTCCAGCCTCTTCTTTAATTACTATGGAACAAGTTCTCCCAGCCCTCTCAAAAACTAAGAATTCCTCATTCATGGGGCTTGATAATATACCAGGCTGTCTGATTATCAGTGCCAAATTTGGCCCATACAAACCTCTGCTTAATCTATTTAATTTCTCCACTGCCTACATTCCTCAAGCCTGGAAAACAGCCATTGAAATGCCATTACACAAGAGTGGCCCTACCATGGACCTTGGTAACTACACACCCATTGGTCTCACTAGCCTCAGATATAAAGCTATGGAGTGCATAATCTCAGTCCTCATTAATATGGATATTGAAAATCTCTTAACCCCAGACTTTCATCAGTTTGGCTTTGTCAAAGGAATGTCCTACCTCTTTAACCTTATTAATTTATTGGAAAAAGTAAATAAGGCAGTGGATAGTGTTTATGCAGTGTATACAGCATATATAGACCTGGCCAAGGCCTTTGACAATATTCTCCATGCAGGCCTTATTTGCAGATGTGTAAATCTGAATATCAGTCCCTATTTTGTGCTGTAGATAGCTAATTGTTTGACAGAACTCATCTGGTTAGAGTTGCAAGTGCCACTTCTGAAGGCAAAAAAGTTACCAGTTATGCACCACAGGGCACATTGCTGGGCCCTGTCCTATTTGGTGTCTATTTGTCAGAACTTCAGGTAAACACTTCAGGCCTATGATTGACTATGTTTGAGATGACTATACATTAGGTGTTGTTATTCTATCTTCTACTGACTCACAATTGGCCCAACATGGGTTAGACCATGTTAACAACTGATGCAAGGATAATGATCTTAAATTAACTGTAAAAAGTGTTGAATAGTACATTTTCATAAACAAAACATTTTCATTTACCATTTAGGTGACACACCCCTCCAATCAGACACAGTTGTAAGGATCCACACACTTTCTGATAATTCCTTATAATTTGACTATCATCTTTCTGTAGTAGCTCAGAAAGCCATCTATCTGTCTCATCTCATTTCCAAAGGTATCTCCACAAGATCCAAAAGAAGTCATACTTCTCCTTTACTCATACCTTATCAGACCTATTATTGAATCTAAAGTATCTTTTGGCTTATATTTTTCTAAACATATCACTCAACTTGAGAGAGCTCAGTAATATAAAAGATCTGTGGCCTTAAAAATCTTTGTTATGAGATGGGAAGCCCTGTCACTGTACTCAGTTTCTCACAAACTCTTCCATGGAGATCTGTAGCTAGCATTTCTAGCCAGAAGTGATCATATTCTCTATAATCTCTTCTTCCTTCACAGAACAAATGGTACCTCAAATACTCATTTAAATAAACTAGCAGATAAATAAGACAGATTGTTGTGATAGATTCATATCTGGACATATTCCTCACTTCTGGCAAAAACTTCCCCTACATGTCAAGCAGAGTAGCATCCTTTCCACCTTCAAGGTAAACCTAGAGAACTGGATGATCAATCTCAAATTTTCCTCAAGTCTATCTATCCTGCCCTCCTTAAGGCTAGATGGAATGTATGAATAGGGCATTCTCTCCAGGCCTCCTTATGGCTAGATGGAATGTTTGAATAAGGCGTTCTGTCCTGCCCTCCTTAAGGCTAGATGGAATGTATGAATAGGGCATTCTATCCTGGCCTCCTTAAGGCTAGATGGAATGTTTGAATAGGGCGTTCTGTTCTGCCCTCCTTAAGGCTAGATGGACTGTATGAATAGGGAATTCTATCCTGGCCTCCTTAAGGCTAGATGGAATGTTTGAATAGGGCGTTCTGTTCTGCCCTCCTTAAGGCTAGATGGATTGTATGAACAGGGCATTCTATCCTGGCCTCCTTAAGGCTAGATGGAATGTTTGAATAGGGCGTTCTATCCTGCCCTCCTTAAGGCTAGATGGAATGTATGAATAGGGCATTTTTGGTTAGGCTTGTAATGATCGGCAGACTGACTTACCTGTGAACCTATGAATCTAAATGTTAATTAGAAAAAAGTGAAATAAAATGCCTCCCTACCTTTCCAAAATAAAATAAAATAAAAATATAACAACATTTGAAGTATGACTTGGTGACTCTCTTTACTGCTCCCTAATAATCTACCTTATCACTATGCCATGCAGATAACATCTCCTGACTTAAACTGTTTTACCCAAATTACATAAACAATACTACAGTAAAACACAAGTATGAGAGGATGACATTGTCTCATAATTCTTACAGACTCCATTACTAAATGAAAAAAGTCAGAGGAGTATATGTATTATGTTGCTAAAAAAACAAGCAAACAAAAAAACAACAACAACAAAAAGCATAGTATTTTGATGAAATTTTGACTGTATGACTTAGGTGAAACAGCTTCTTAATGCCAGTGGGTGTTCTGAGAAGGAGAAGGAGTAATAATAAAATGTGCATGGTTGTGGGAGCAATCAACAAACACAGTAACTATGATTCATATTTTTGTGCTTCATAACTTGCACTTTTCAGGTAGTTTAGTCTAACTTCACATTTCCTGGGTTATAGTGTTGGATTTTATTGTTTGTTTGTGGGGTATGTTAAGAAGAAACAAATAGTTCAGTGTAATTAATAGGTAAAGTTCTAACATACTTTATGTTTTATAGTACAGTTCCATTCATTTGTGACATTGTCAGTTTGATAACTTTGCAGAATGGCAGACCATACCATTTTCTAATCATCGGCTCTTATTGATGTCGCATAAAGCACCTGCCATTTGAAAAATGGAAATGTTCTACCCTCATCCCATTAAACAAATGTTTGCATCAGTTTCCCTATAAAGACATTAAATAGCTATTGTTCATCCCATGACACTGCTACTTGAAGCATTAATTTACAAGTTTGTGGACATAGTATTGCCTAAAAAAGAACGTTTTTTTTTATGTAAAGCACAGAAAATTATAATCATTACAGTAAGCCAGACATGCAAACATTGTGGAACAGAAAACTATAGTTAATAATAGAAGTTTGAAAGGTACTAGAATAAAACCTGTGGAGTCACATAAACTCAATTTATTACAAGGAAAAAATACCACCAGGTACCAGGAAGATGAGTACTTTATTCAAACAATAAAACAACACAAGAACTTTCACGTATTACCGCTTTGTCATTTGCAAGTCTGCAAGGAATGAGATTGATCTTTTGGTTGCAGCTGATATTACGACTTTATATACAGTGATTCTTAAAAGTGAAGGTCTGGAAACTGTGAGTGAAGAAATACACATCAAATTATTTTGTAGACAATCAATGTAGGATGTTTAAGGAAGTTTTGCATGTTATTATATTTAACAACTACTTTGAATTTGACAGTCATTTTTATAAACAGATTAATGGGATAGCAATGGGAGTAGATATGGCCCCCAACTACACCAATTTCTTAATGATGAGCTTGGAAAAAGAATGTGTATTTATAGATATGTACATGCACATGCATATTTATATATATATATGGAATATATATATATATATATATATATATAGATATACAATGGAGGGTGTGGGGGGCAAAGCCCCCCACTTACCTTTCTGTTACTAAGCAATATTACATCAAAAGTTAACAATATTATATGAAATGAAGAGGGGGTCTTCTCCCCCCCACAACCCCACAGCCCCCCACACCCCCCTAACTATATATTCTAACTCCAGGGTCGCACTGCAGTGGGGAAGGGGGCATATTCCATTTTCTTGTTAATAATAGTTGTCGGTCAAATGAAGTGTCAGGCAAATGAAATTTCAGTCATTTGGTCTCAGCAAATGAGGGTCAGGCAAATGAAAGTTAGGTCAAAAGGAGTAGACCCACACACACACATATATATATATATATATATACACATATATATATATATATATATATATATATATATACACATATATATATATCAGAAATCAGAACATTTTAAATATATTGCTGTTTATAAACATTTTAGTTATGATGTTTTAATTTTCTGGAAAGAATTTTGTTGAATTGCAAAATTGTATGTCATATATTAATAATGTCAATAATATTTTGAAAATTTCATTTAAACTGGAGAATGTTTGTATAAACTTTATTTATTTAATAATCTATAAGGGAAATGACATTTTAAGTATTAAAATGTACAAGAAAGAAGCTCAAAGCAATTCTTACCTACATTATCAAAACATAGAGATCATAAAGACTTAAAGAAGAATGCAGTCAAAAGGACAGTTTATCAGGGCAAGTAGGCTAGCTCATGACAATGAATATTTTGAAAAAGAAAGTTAATTCTTAAGAAAGAAATTTTGTTATAGAGGTTACCCCAGAAAGAGAGTGGATAAGATATATGAAGTAATCAAGGAAATTAAGGAAAACAAATACAATCCCTGCAGAGCCCAATGTTTACTGAAAGGGGAAAATAAGAACATTGCAAATACAAAATATTATATTACCTCATGTTTATTGATTAATTTTGTTGATGAAAAAGCATTAGAAAGATTATTAAATAAAACTAAAGATTTTTATTGAACTGTCCAGAGAGTAGTAAAGCTATAAGAGAGAATTCTATTTTTGCGACAAAAAGGGTAAAATAAAAGATAACAATGTATTTGAGAATAGGATGAGGACCCTTTCTGGGAATGAAAATTTCTAACTGCCAAGGACGTTCAAATGTCTTGCATGTAGCTATTGAAAGTTTGTTGTTGGCAGTACTTTTATTAAAGTAGAAGGCAAAGATTTCTGTATTAATCTGTAAGACGGATTCAATAGTAAATATAGATTTGTGATTTTTCTCGCACTTTGTATGGATTGTCAATTGTTCTGTATGAGAAAAACAACAAGGGATTTTTACAATAGGTTTTATGATCATTTGCATGCTGTTGAGAAATTAGATATAAACAATGCTTTAATAAAACATGTCATACAATATCATAAAATAAATGCTAAATATGTTAAATTTGCTTTTAGTGTTATTTATCAAGTAAAAAAACTTCAATAACAGATTTGAGGCAGTGGAAGAAATAAACTGAAAATAATATTCTTGGCAATTAAAACTAGAAATGTGTAATTTCCCTGGATTGAATGATAAAGAAAAATTTAAGATGGATCTGAGAAGGAGAGGGTTAAATTATTGCCAGTGGTGCATATGAAATGTGCAATGTATAAAATTGCTTAAACACTTTTTTGAAATTTGTCTGCTGAAGTCCCAGTGAAGGAACAAACGTCTTTATACAAACTAATTATTAAACTCGCTCTTTATGTTTTTTAGTCATTTTCAGTAGTATTTTATTAGAAAACTATAGTGCTTTGAGTTTTTTTTCCTTGAACTCTTTGAGTACAGTGCTGTTAAGCTAATTTGCATTGCTGATGGTTCATAGGTTCATAGGTTCATAGGTTCATAGGTTGGTACTAGGCTATCAGCCCTAGGGCCTATACAAGCCTAGCCATAACAATTCCCTGGCTATTTCTTCCCACATTATGATGGCAAAGTATTAGTGCATGTGTAATCATATTTTAGCATTGCACTTACAATGGGAATTGGCAGTATATTCTATGTTGCTTTTTGCTTATTCCTACACACAAGGATCTTTACAAGACAGGCTTCACAATAGTTAACAGGCAGATTAGTGTAGCAGCAAAATAAATATGTGTTAAGTAAAGGTTTTGCGAAAATTTACAACTGCAATAGTCAGAGAAAACATGAAGCATTTCATCCATATGTATTGAAACATTTTCAGTATGCCAAGAAAACATTTATACCTGAGTTTTGTTTTACCACAACATGTAGAATGTCATAACTGTGATAGTTAATATTTGTCAGCAGATTTCAGCAAATGTGAATGAATGTAGGTATTCATCTATATTACCCTGTTGACCACTGGAATCTGTACATCCAACTCTTATCTTGTTCAAAATTTAATTAATCTGAATAAACATAGCTTAGCACAGCAACACAAAGTGAAACAGTCATGTGCATAAAGACAATCAAATCTAAAGATATTACCATAAGCTGTGCACTTCCATTTAGCCTTCTTTGCATGTGTTAACCGGTGACGGACATTGTGCAAATGCAGCAGTAGAAGAATAAAGCTACACAAAGGAGAAGATACATCAGCAAGGTGACATGGAGGCAGGGATGACGTATATTATCAGAAAAAAGGATAATGGGATCGCAACAAATTGTAGTCAACAGGTATTGCTAAATTAGTGTACCAAAAACACATAGTAACACTTAGCTAATAGCTGGGTTAGAATCCTTGAAATTATTCAAAAAATCCTTTGACATATTTGAGCATTAGTCCGCCATGACACAAAGGAATCACTACTTCACACCATTAATATAGCACTTTTGAAGCACACTGACAACTTACTGAAGAAAGAGGGGTTAGCAGAGACAGAGTTTGAGACAGATGCAGAGAGGAATAGCAACAGTATGCTTTGTGGGACCTGTAGGAACACCTTTACAGTGTGTTACTCATCTGTTTAATTTTCATTAATCTGTCATGCTCTGTACAGTAAACTGATTGCTATAGGTGCAAATAAGGGATGGGAGATTACAATAAATATTAATACTTAAACAAGATAAGGCTAGCTTATAAAGTCACCCTGTTGGGGCTGCAATTTTTTTTTTAAATGATGTCCTGCTGCACTATTTCAATTGTGTATTTAAGGAATGTGTTATACAGAAAAAAAATACAGATGTTTCAATTAAATATATGACACTATTGCAAAACATCAGGCTACAAACAAGTTAACTTATGGCAACTCACCACATAGGAACTCCCAGTTTAATATATTCAGCAGCCTAAGAATTGTTTAACTGCATTACAGTTACTTTAACATGGCTTAACCCTGTATTCAAATGGTGCAGCAGATTTAAGCACGTTTGCATGACAGTAACTCGACCATTGCAGGTTAAATTGAAATCTTCAGCATTTGCAAAAGAAAAAACAAACAAAAAATACTTCCAACAACCAGGTACCTATGTCCAAATACACACAAAGTCCAAGTAGCAAGAATAAGCAGACGGACTTTTACACTGGAGAAGAGCCTTGCCTGGGTCCGTCTGCTTATTCTTGCTATTTGCAATAAGAAGTTAAATAACATACACTCTCCGTCAGCATTGTTGTGCTATGCCAAACTCCATGCAAATGCCAAGGACATAAAATGACAGCTTTTCCATGGGCCATAAATGGATCTCGCCATACCCAATATAACCAAGACACTCTCCTCCAAAAAAAGGAAGTCAATTTCGTGGTCCCCTCTCATAAACAAACTCTACAACAAAAGGAGGAAACTGAAGTGGAATAAGGTGATGTCCCGAGACTGGAAAAACTCCCTTATCAGCCTCAACAAAAAGTTGAGATCCCTCATCAAATCCTTTAAACTAGCTATGAAAACAGAATTGCAGCAGATAGTAAAGACAACCACAAGGCCTTCTATGGTTATGTAAGGAATCTCCACAGCAATACCCAGATTTGCTCTGAGTTACTGCACAATGGTACCTCCTACACTGAGCCAACATATATTGCCAATATATTGGCTGACAGATTCAGTGCCAACTTTACCCCTCTCATCCCCCTCAAAGAAGGACCAAACACAATACCAGAAGATAGCCAGGCACCCAGTATTACTGCTGCACAGGTTAAAACAGCACTGTCTAAGGCCAAGAATACAGCTTCTATGGGACCTGACAATATACCTGGCTGTGTTCTACATGAACTATAGAGTGAACTGGCACCTCCCCTGTATGCCCTGTTCAATCACAGCCTCACCTCAGGCTTTGTCCCTACCAAATGGCACACTGCTATAGTCATCCCTCTCCACAAAGGAGGAGTGACTACAGACCCTGAGAACTATCGCCCTCTTAGCCTGATAAGTCAGATATGCAAATCATGGAACTAATAAAGATGGATATAGGGAATCTCCAAACTCTGGATCCCACACAGTTTAGTTTTGTGAAGGGTAGATCATGCCTGCTCAACTTTGTCGACTTCTTTGAGTCAGTCACCAGAGCTGTGGATGAAGGCAAGGTGGTTCATACAGCCTACCTTGATCTGGCCAAGGCCTTTGATACCATTCCCCACTCAGCAATTATAGAAAAACTCACTAAGCTAGGCATCAACCCCTATATCACAAGGTGGGTTGTAAACTGGCTCACAGACAGAACCTACAGTGTGAACATAGCAGACTCCAAGTTAAACTGCCAACCAGTCATGAGTGGAGTCCCACAGGGATTGGTCCTGGGCCCTGTCCTATTTGGTATCTACTTCTCAGAAGGCCTAGGCCAACACGAAGGGACTCTGGCTGATAAAGTTTGCAGATGATTGCAAGTTGGGAGCCATTATTAACTCCCCAAGTGATGTTGACATCCTACAGAAAGGCCTCACTGAGACCAATGTCTGCTGTTAGAACCATGGCCTTAAGCTCAATGTCAAAAAATGTGTTATCATCCCCTTTGGGAAAAACCCAGTTCCCAAAATTGCCACATCAATGGTAGTCCACTGAACACAGAAGGCGTTATAACAGATTTGGAAACATAGGTTGACAGCAACCTTTCTTTTGACCACCACATTGCCACTGTGGTCAGAAAGTCCTTCTATGTGGTACATCTCATTACTAAGGGTTTTGCATCCAGAAAGAAAGAGGTCATTGTCTCCCTCTACTCTTCCCTCATTAGGCCAATCATTGAGTAGAATGCCCTATTTAGCATGTACCTCACTCGACACCTGCAACAACTGGAGAGGCCGCAAAAGTACCTCACAAAGAGGATCCTAGGGCTTAAACACTTGTCCTATATGGACAGACTCAAAAAACTCCAACTATTCTCTGTCTCATATCGCCTACTTAGAGGTGATCTCTGCTTGACTTACAAAGCCATGTCTGACCTAGCTCTGTTAGAAATGCTACATCTAAAGAATTCCCAATCCCTCCACACCACATGCTCCAGAGACCTCAACCTCATTACCACAATCAACAGAACATGCTAGAGGGACAGGTTCATAAGCCAGAGACTGTCCATGCTATGGAATAGATTGCCCATACATGTCAAACAGAGCACCTCACTGGCCTTCTTCAAGACAAATATCGATGAGTGGATGGGAAATAGAAAATTTACCCCGGGGATCACTCCAGTGGCTCTACTCGACAGAGGCACTGGGAATTAAGGTTGGACTGATGATACCAGGGTAATCCTATGGGCTAGGCTTGTAAAGGATCCAGGGCCATTAGCATAGTACACACCTATGAACTTATAAATGACCATGTGTGCTGTGTGTGAATCTAAATTTTGACCAGATTAAACAGGTGAAAAGTGGGTGGATAGGAAAGTGGTGAAAATGCGGTTGCCAAGCAGAAAGTAGCATGGGGGAAAAAATACGTGAATGGGGGGGGGGGTCATGGGAATTCACCATAGCTATTCACTTCTTCACAATGTCAATGTACAGTTGTTCACACAATTTCATGACTCTGCAGTGTCACCACACCAGTAATGGGTAACAACAGCCAACTAATGTTGTGTGGCCAATTGTACCAAATCAATTGAGTCAGGATGACACATAGGCAAAGTGAAGAGCTATATATGGGGGATATTTTTTGTGGAACAGGCATCTCCTTTTTGTTTGTTGGGAGAGAGGAGAATGTTGGGAAGGTGCTTAGGAATGACAGTTTTGGGTAGGTTAGGAAGCATCTGTAGACATACAGGACATATAAAGCAGATGGGAATGGTGATGGAGACAGAAGGGTTGTGGGACATTATAACTGGGCATAGGTAGGGGACATTGGAGGTGCACCCATGTCCATATTGAGAACAGTGAGAACCAATCTAGTCCTCACCCTCAGAACTGTCATCACTGTCACCTGTAGCAGCTCCCTTGGTCAGTGCCATCATATTTGCAATGTGATGCAGGACCCTTTTAACCATGCCAATATAAGTAGTGATGCCCCTTTCCATTATATCCTCCACCAGCTCTATCAGCTCCTCCCAAGTGACAAAATTGTTACCTCCACTACTACTGCTCCCAGAGGGTACCACTGCACCAGCAGCCAGGCAGAACTACCTGATGCACTTGGAGCACGTAGGGCAGGTGTTGTGAAGGAACACTGACAGGCTATGACCCTGAAGTGCTGAGTGCCTGTGCTGCCACCTGTGGAGGTAAGGCAGGTCAAGCTGCAGTGGCCAGTGTACCTCTCTGTGCTGTTACTGATTAATTTTCAGCAGTGGAGCTTGACTTGCAGATATGCAGCAGTCTCATCAAGGCAGGGTCTGAGATTGCTTTGCATGCCAGACAGAGGTCACCTCTGAGGAGTTTTTATGAAACTGAGTAGAGGGACAGGGCTTTTAGCTTATCTGTGTAGGGTAGATGTTTGAGGCTCTGGATTCTCCTGGTGAGGAACCTCTGTGGTCTCTCCAGCTGCTGCATGTGCTTTGTGAGGTACATGATGAAGTGGGCATTGTACTCAATAATTGGCCTTATAAGGGAGAATACAAGGATGTTATGACCTCTTTGTCCCTGGATAAGATACCCTTATGTATAAGGTGGGCCATGTAGAAAGCTTTCCGTACAATGGAAGCAACATGGTGGTCAAAAGTCAGGTTGTTATCAACCTGGGTGCCCAAATCCCTCACTACTAATAGTGTACTTAGGATGTTGTTATTAATGTGATAATATGTGGGGACATCACTCTCCCCAAAGGGGATGATGGTGATTTTTTTTGGCATTCAGCTTGAGGTCATGTTTCTGGCATCAGTCATTTGTTTGGGTGAGATACTCTTTGAGGATGTCCACATCACTTGGGGAAATGATTAGTGCACCCAGCTTGCAGTCATCTGCAAACTTGGTCAGCCATAGCCTACTGGTTTTGGCCTACACTTCAGAAATATATCCCAAATAACAGAGGCCCCAAGACTGATCCCTGGGGTATGCCTCTTGTTAAGGGTCTACTGCTTGAGGTCGATTTCCCTATTTTGATTAGGTGGGTTCTATTAGTAAGCCAGTTTGCTACCCATGTGATAACATATGGATTGATGCCTAGTTGAGAGAGTTTAATTACTATGCCTGAGTGGGGAATAGTGTTGAAGGCTTTGGCCAGTTCAAGGTAGGTGGTGTGGACCATCTTCCCCTAGTCCATGGCTTTGGTAACTGCCTCAAAGAAGTCGACCAGATTTAACAGACATGATTGGAATTATACACTCTAAGTTAATAATTACAATTACCATAATTAAACCCACACACAGTAAAGCTGGTATTCTGCTCTCCTAATGCAAGTAGCAAGAGATATTGGGAAAGGCATCCATGCTTGAGATGAATAATGAGGTATGCCTGCTTGAGATGCTAGTGCTTCAGGGAAAGAATATAACATTATTACTCGAATTTTTACATGAAACATACCCTATGCTTATGAAGACTTAATCTCTCCTGGTGTGCCTCACAGTTTGCAACTATCTCCTATACAGCTGTGCAGCACAAAAAGAAAAGAACTATATGTGAAAACATAATGAATAACTGCATTGGCTGGCTATACAATCGCTACCATACCATAGACAGGTTATGAGTCAGTAATGTACACAACTGGTAGGTGTTCCCATTCTGAAATTCAGCCTCCCATCATCTTAGAAGGTCCTGCTTGTGCTTTTGAAAGCCACTACAGTGTTGACAACATTTTCCCATTGTGTAAAATGCCAGTTGGAGTGGATGCAGCCTTGGATAAGCTATTCCAAGCCTCAATCTTATACTGAGACCCAGTATAGTCCCCCTGTAGCAGCCTACTGCTGTAGCTCTTCACAAGAAGTGCCATATATATCCTAGACTCCTCAGCACCATTCTCTCCCTCATTAACCATGTCAACAAAAGTCAAGCTCACAAATATGAATTGTCATCTATTTCAAATCTTGTGTGTTGCTGGTATTGCCCAAAGACTTACCAACTGCAACTGTAAAATTTAAAGCAGGTGAACTCCTTGACAAACACTTGGCACTACATACAGCATATAATAGTAGAGGTATAAAACATGGAGTTTAGCTGTGCAATGTGTGATGCT
The DNA here is from genome assembly GCF_019279795.1 of Protopterus annectens. Classification (NCBI taxonomy): domain Eukaryota; kingdom Metazoa; phylum Chordata; order Ceratodontiformes; family Protopteridae; genus Protopterus; species Protopterus annectens. The sequence continues at coordinate 716,952,080 of NC_056751.1, read as the reverse complement.
CCACCCCTTATCACAGGTTCCAATGCTCAACAGTGGACTGCTTAATGGCATGGCTTTAAAGGGTTGCACTTTGGAATGTGAAGGATGCTGAGTTCTGACATGTTGTTATGTTGGCACTTACTCAGTCTTAAAATATTATTATAACAGCTGAGAATCAGACCTATGGAGATAAAGTATGCAAAAATTGTAACTTATTGTACTAACTGACATTGCCACAGGAGATGTACCTTTCCAGCGTGGAAATTTGACATATAGTAATTTTGAATGAATGGAGTTTTAATATGTGTTCATTTATAATTATGTCTTGGAATGCATTCCTATGTAAAAGCCATTCTGTCTGCAAGTAAATATGGTTCAGATGGATGCAGTTGAATGTGCTGATTAATACAGGTCAGTTTATGTTACATACGTAATTCATAAGGCATAAGGATCCTAAACACATAGTTGAGATATGTGATGAGTCGTTATGTTTATAAGAAATATATTCTGCCCATCATACATTTGCAAGTGAATTTTATATGGAATATTCTTTGTCATGTCTAGGAAAGTGGTTAGGTTAAGTTGTGTTTATCTGTAAAATATTAATCACATATGCTAAATAGTACAGATTTATTATGCAAGGATTACTGATATATGGCTTGCAAGAAACAGGTTTAACATTATCAATTTTCTTTAGTGCTACAGTCCTATTCAAAAAAGTTGTGAAAAATTGGCTTTTTACACCTTTTTAAAAAGTATCATTTAGCTGAATTTGAACCCTTAATAGGTTGTATTATTTATCCAATATCACTGCCAATACACCTTGTACCACAGAGACAGTTTACTGATGTGTAGAATTTCTCTTTTCAGTACAGTCCAAGAGGCTGAGAAATGCACACTATTGCTAGGTGTGTTTGTGCTACATAAAGCAGACTAAACTAAATGTTTCACTTTTTTTATTTAAGTAGTGAACTACTTTTGTGCACTGCCAAGTAGAGAGCAAATACACCTTAACATGAAAAAAAAATGGAAATGTAACCAATGTGATTAATGGTAAAGTGTTCTGTAAATGGATGGGAGGTTGGCATAATGGTTAAGGTGTTTACCTTATAGATGCAAGGTGCAGGGTTTGAGTATGACATGGGGTAATTGGCTACGTTCAAAATGGACCATATGGGCAGTTAGCCTAGTACTAATCTATAAGAGGATTTGAACAATGCTTCATGTTGCTTATTTCTCTCAGTTCACTTTAGTTATACCTTTCAGCACAGAATTTTACATCTGTCATGTGCATTTACTGAAGTAAGTACTCACGCTGTTGTGGGGGGCTGTGCAACGATACCATGCAGGTTTGAGCTACTTAAGGCAATGCAATGATACCATGCAGGTTTGAGCTACTTAAGGCAATATAAACTTTTTATTTTTTTATTTTATTTATTTATTTATTTATTTTTATTTAACATTTGTTGACCGGGAATGTCTGACTAGGTTCCACAGAGCCTGTTTTCAGCGGAGGCCCGGGGAGAAATGCTCCAGAAGCATGTCTTTGGAATGTGGGAGGAAACCGGAGTACCTGGAGGAAACCCACGCGAACACAGGGAGAACATGCAAACTCCACACAGAAGGCACCCCAGCCGAGAATCAAACCTGAGAACCTCTTGCTGTGAGGCGACAACGTTAACCGCTGCACCACTGTGCTGCCCAATTTTTATGTTTTTGCAAAGATCATAAACCCTGTTTGTGCACTAAGTGGAGAGCAAATGAAAAAAAACACTGAAGAGGACTATATGATAGATAAAAATACTGAAAGTAAGTGAAATGTAGTGCATGGGTATATGTAGAAATGACTAGATCATAAAGTGCATTCAGGAGAACAATTCTTCCTTCTTATACCTCCTTGCAACGTCGGACATGTACTTTGTGGAATACATTATCAGATTTGTGGTTAACGACAAATTATATGAAAGTGGAAAGGCTAATGACACATATTGTTAGCAATAGTGACAAGATTTGTAAACAACAACACAATGGTATTACAAAATGTGATTAGATATGAATTCAGACAACCCTGTCTAAAATTGTATGTGGATTCAAACCATGCAACAGATATCCTTTATCTGTAAGCTCACTGCATTCACATCATGTGCCACAGAGAAATTTACCTATCAGGTATATTTTCCTCTCTGTGTACTATTCAAAGTGCTGACAGCCACTCAGTGCCATTGGACTTTGGACTTGTTTGCCTTACCTGTGGCAACCTAAACTCAAATTTTCACTTTTTTCTTAAGGTGTGAAATTGACTTTCACACTGCCAAGCAGCAAACAAATAATAAAATAAATAAATAACACAAAAACACAAAAAATTATTGTAGATCAAATACATTACATTTACATATTTAACCAAATGTGTTATGTTGCAACAGGGACCTGTATGGATTTGAACCTTCAAACACAGAAATCAATCATTTCGCACTATTTCCCAGAGTTACCACAGACAAAAACGTATGTTATCAAGGCGATAAACAGTTTAGATGTAAAGATATATTATCAAGATGATAAAGAGTTTAGATGTCAAGATAATGTGACATTTAATCAAGTCACATTGGAACTGCAACAGAAAAAAGTTATGAAAGTTGTCTTTTCACACTTAGTGAATATCTGGATGAGTGGGATACAAACAATTAACATAGGCATGCACTCACACAATATTAAACAAATACTGCAAACACTGCAGGTGTATCCCTTCCTTTCTACCTGGTGCCTCATTTTACCATCTATGCTTTCATCATAGCAACTGTATCTCTGACTTCTTGCCACATTGTGTTTTTAACAATACTTAACATATTCCTTTTAATATGAACAACATTTCTTACTAAGGGACAGCAACTATGGTCATTAATGGCAGCATTTGAATGATAGGACAGTTGATGTCTTAAATCAATTAAGTTACTTGCAGACTTTTTGTTAAGTCTCATCTCCCTGACACACACCTAGTAGGTATATATCAAAGAGGGTAGACTCAGGAACTAATTGTTCCTGCATTCAGGTTACTCATAGACACCTTCAAGCCATTAATAGGGAACACTTCCCCGTGCTTATCCTTGCATTACTAGGGTGTGTGCATGCAATCCTGTAGCTCCTTATACCATGTTTACATTCCCTACACTTAGTGCAACTTTTGTTATACAGGAATTCTAATGATTTCACTCCTCATTTGCATATTCACAATTTTTCTGTCTGTTTTCTGTTTCATATCATACAGGGATATGGCAACCAAGAAGACATCTGTACCCTATAACTCCCCATATAGTGATGCAGAAAATGAGGTCATTTTTCAGGTCTTATGCCACTTTGGAGCTTTTCTGTTAGGGAGAGGTAGATGTGACCAATCTGCCTAAGACAGGATATGGCAGCAGATGATTTATGACCTTAATGTTGTCGAAGGACATGGGAGAACCTAATCCCAGATAAGACACTAGGCAACTGATATGATAACCTCTGCCCACTGGAGGTCCACTGCAGTTGCCTGGGAACAGGTGGCTATGGATAGTGGTCCTGCTACTGAGCCACCGATAACTGAAACTGAGAAGTTCCAGACCACTATCAGATATCCAGCTAGCTAGGCAGAGGCTTTCACCAGAATTCTTGATGCTGCTGATGTTGTTGCAGATGTGACTATCAGACCAGAGTGTCAAAATCAGACCTATATATATATATATATATATATATATATATATATATATATATATATATATATGCATCTAAGATGTTTGCTCAAATGAGCAAATGTCCAAATCCATAATAACCAAACACACTTTAACGAAAGTGCTTTTATCGAAAAAACACTTTCGTTAAAGCGTGTTACAAAAAAAAATAAAACACTACATTTACATTTTAGCAGGGGGGCGAAGCTCCCCTGCACCCCCATGTAGGGGGATGTGCCACCCACACCCCTTAATATGTCAGTGTTCTCAGCATCAGGATTCTCAACTTTCAGTCTTCTCCATTGTCGATCTTCCGGTGTCGGTGTTCTCATTGTTGGCGTTGTGGACTTTTGGCGTTTTCAGGTAGACCCATATATATATATATATATATATATATATATAGGTTTCTTTACTTTGCATTCTTCACATACAGACACTTCTGGATTGCAGGCTGTCAGCTCACCTGCACATGATAAGCACACTTTTGTTTATTGTTAATGTTGTATATATGGTAGATTCAGGTCTATATGACAGTAACATTTTTGTAGCTTTAGCATCTCTTAAGATGTTTAACATACCTTTATTATAAGGATAATATGTGATCAATTTTATTTTCTTTTTTTCTGTTTGTTGTGTTTGCTGTTTGCTATCATAGGTGATCCTGAAAGTGGCAATATGGAACTCCTACCACCTGATGTCAGAGTATTGGTAGTCTCCGATGATGATGATGGTGACGAACAGGGACAGTTTGGGATTGCAGAGGGTCAGCCTGAGACTGAGGTTGTGATTCCTCATCCCCTGCCCAAATTTGGACACAGTCAATATTCCTATGCATACCCAGGGCACAGAGACCTCTGATATAGGACAGGTTGAAACTGACCCAGTTGATTGGCTAGTATGGTTATTCCAACTACAGTCCCAGTTGCCTCTCCTGGTAATTTTTTCATGGTGTCATGCAGGAGATCTGGTAGGGGGTGGTCCAATGAACCCTGCTGTCTACTTTTTTCTGAGGCTGGTGTGTCATTAGGTGCCACTAGACATATGTGCAGGGCCATAGTGAAGACACAGGCATGTTCCCCCTAGGTCTTGTAAGAGATAGTGCGACTACTACATATTGTGCATTCTGATATGTGAGTGACTTCCTAAACCATGTGGGCAACTCCTTAGACAGAATGAATGATACATTGGATTAGGCAGTGTCTGTGATGAAATGTCTGTTGGGGGAGAGTGGGCATGCATGTGCCCAGAGAGCCACTACATCATCTGGTTAGCAGGTGTGGCCATGCAAAATCCCACTGCTGTGGTGACACTACATCCACTGCTTTGTCAATGATAGCATTGTCCACACCCAGACATGGTAGGCCATGGAGGTGCAGTTTTGGATGTAGTCCTGATGAGATCTTATCCAGCAGACATTGCTCATGTTCAGGAAGCAGCCCAACTTCTTGCCAGGGCCATGGAGAAGTAAAAGTGCAATTCATGGTAGAGGTGGATGTTTTTGTCAGGGCTGACTGTGCTGAACTGAGTACTCTACCATGCACATATCACCCCTATCCAAGATGCCAGGATGTACAGCTAGTGAAATGCTTGATTGTGTTCATGCAGATACATTTAAAAAAATCACTTTTCCGTACTACTTTACAAATATGCAAACTATCTAAACAGTATTGTTGATTGATATAAATTTGTTGTTACTGGCCCTGAATATTGTTTACTCTGAGAGATACACAACTCTTTCTTGAACACACTCACTTCTTGGTGTCAGCCTTGTCCCCACCCCCAACCCCCACAAACACACCCTGCAAATGATGATGACTGTGCCCTGCCCTTCGCATGTCTTTGTAACTTAGAGGGTTGCATATGTTTGATGCACACAACAGATCGCTGATGTTTGCTTATTCATAAAATTGGATTTATCAATAAGTATTGCTGATTTCTTGTTTCTACTCATTTACTTCTATAATTGTTGAACCATATCTTATTTCAGTTATTATTGGCATTACAGCATTGGAAGCATTAGGTGCTTCAGTCTTGCTTCTTGGTACATGTACAAATGAGGGTATAATTGACCTGTTCTGTTTTTTATGGGTGGTTATCAGTTGAAATGCTTGATGCATACTATTTTTCTAAAACATAATAAATGTTGCAAACATCTCACAGAGGAGATATTACCAACATAGCTGTAGACCTCACACAAAAGGCTCTGCATAGAGACATTTAAATATGTGCATATGACAGTAATGAGTTATATAACTTGTTTTTTTTCTTTATAGATTCCACACTTAACTCGTCTTTGCTACAGGTAACAATTGTGCCCTCGGGGGTTGTCTCTGTCTGATTCTATCAGAACACAGCAATTACATGGTTAAATAAAAGTTACATTGTCTGATAGGCATCAGCTTTCCTATGTGCATATTCATGAGATCTTAGGCTTTGATCTAGATGATGATTGTGTGTGTGCTATTCTTTGCTTCCTAACTAGAAAAATGGCATATTATGTACACCTCCATCTGACAGCACCATCTGCAGCTGGTGGTTCTCCCTCAGACTCTTCATCTGTACCTGCTGCTGGCCCTGCCTGTTGTCCTTCAAACTGTGGTCCTGTCCTTTGCTGTCCTTGTTAAAGTTGTTTCCTGAGAATTATATTGTGCAACAGAGTGGAAACCTTTTCTACTGATGTACCTCCATCCCTGTTCCTAGGTGAGGCTTTTATTTCTATGCATGTGCAATCTATGGCATCCAATACTACAAGGAAGTGTGCTATTGCATAGAATTCCTACATGGTTCTTGCTCTCTCCTGTGGGATGCATGAGAAACAAGATGTGATCCCTTTCATGTACTACCATTGCATTTTAACATTGATATAATATTCTTGAAGCCGATGCCTATGACACTGCTAATATATCCCATCTGGGTTTTTGGGAAGTAGCAGTAACTAGTATATGTAATGCTAATCATACCTTTCTTTCCACTGGGATAAGTTCTCCATGATTTCCCTGGTGCCTGAGGTAGGGGAGCAGAGGTTGCATATTTCCCCCAGTGTTCCCCTGTCCAACCTTTATCTCCCAACAAGTACTGTTTCATGCGGTGCATAATAAGTCAACAGGGGTGTAAACACCCTTCTTTTTCTTCTTGCTCAAGGTCTGGCAGCAGCAACAGAAGCACCCTGATTTAAGACATATATGGCATAATAATAGCAACAGCAACCCCTAACATTTTTTCTAAGTGTAATTGTGCCTGTATTCCAAAGAGTTTTGACATACATGGCAAAAGCTTACATGATTGCTTTATAGCTTCCTGAATAGCTCCACCATGTTGGATTGGTTAATTAGCATGTACTTCAGCTCGTTATGCTTTCATTATTGCCCTTTGTTTGGTGTTTCTACACATCGTGTAGAGCTGCTTAATGATAGAACACAATCAGGCAGGTGGCACAGCATAACTTCAACACAATTGCTGCACTTTGTGTAGTTGTAAATGACCACATTTCTTAACTTAAGTTAGAAATGTTTAACATATATATATATATATATATATATATATATATATATATATATATATATATATATATATATATATTATTTGTTCTGGAATGGTTCCCCAGATTTTGTGAACAAGGACTGAGAATATGTGTCTGGTACAATTTAAATTAGGCTGTAGTGTCTAGTTTGGATCAGATAATGAGAGAGACCATTAACTATAATATGGAAAAGGTCTCAGAAAAACTTCTTGCAAAGTATAGAGAAGTCTTCAAGTTAGTAAACATAAGATCACAATCTCTGCCTCAGTGAGATGGGTAGCTGCTGTTTTTTTTTTTTTTTTTTTTCGCAGTCTAGTACAGTTGTGTTTTTTTTTTTCTCTGTAAAGCACTTATGAAATGACACTATTGCCTGATGTTGTTTGAAGTGTTGTAAGCCAGTATTGCATTTGCAGTCAGTCCTGAGCACTGTAATGTGTGGTCCAAATTACTACACTGTAGCAAACAATTTGCTACAGTTTAAAAGCAAAAGAAAAAAACATCTTTTTTTTAACTAAAACCTGAACAGTATAGTATTCAGTGCAGGCCGTGTATAAACTGTAGCAACTGTTTACTACATTTGTAGCATCTGGCCACCTGGTTGGTGTGCCAGTAGAAGGAATGTCCATTTTTTTTTGTTTATTTTTTGCTGGGGGTGTGTGTAGCTCTAACAGGTTCATAGCACCAGCCCAGCTATGCTTCTGCTTTCAGGCAAATGGAATGAAAGTGTATATAAAGCATTATGTACATAAAACCTGCAATACTGATATAGTGATAATTACTGTGACTGTCAGTCCCGCAGGTACTCACATAAATACTAAAGGATATGCTGATGAAGGGTGTGGATAGGGACATAAGGCTGCATTGTATCCAAGTGGAGTGCAGCTCTGCTATACATGTTAATTAAATGGTTGACATCAGATAACAGTTCTCAAGGACAGAAGACCCACTGTGGGGTGAATGCAAAGAATGCATTCATCGGATATAAGGCTGTATATACAGAGAACTGATGTTTGGAAGCTGACAGTTAAATCTCAACTGATCTTCATTGCTGCAGTTGCAGGCAGAACTAAAGTGCTGTAGTGGCTCATGTCCTCAGTGCATTACTGGTATTCAGATGCTGATATTAAATTTGAGGTCAGAACTGAAGCATTGCACTGCTCCATGTATGGCATAAACTGTAGCATCTGCATGCAAGAAATGTAGCTAATAGTTTCCTGCAGTTTAAAAGAATAAAATAGATTTTTTTTTTCAAATGAAAGTTGAGGGAGGTGCCAGAACAGAGGATAGCACCGGACAAAAGAATAACTAACTACACCTCTGCCGTGCATGAGTAATGAAGCTGACAAGGGACATTAGAAGGAGAAGTGCTCATATTGCCCATATCTACATCCTATTTTGTACTATACCACACATCCATAGAGTAGAAAATGACACACAGACACATTCATATTTGTTACTATACATGGTGTATTGACATGTATCATGGATATCAACATCTTCCCAAGCTACAAAGAATAAGGTTTAGCTACAATGTATCCATGGTGCCAGGTCACCTCACATGAGGTGCTAAAGTCATTCACAGCAGGCATACATTGCTTATACATACTAGGCATCTCTCAAAAGCCAGACATGCAATGTAACTGAGTTGTCATTTGTCCTGTGGTTTGCATCTTACACATACATGACACAGGCAGGTAAGTCAGGCAGCATAATTTCTGATATCAAGTTTCAAATAACGCAGGTCTCTAGCCATGTCTTTTTATAATAATTTTTTTTTTTTTTGCTGCTTTTGTTCATTGTTTCTTTTTTTTTTCTGACTGGGTTTGTTCAAAAAACCCTTTCAGGGGAGGTGCAGGGAGAAAAGCTTTAACATATTGGCAGACATTTAGTAATATGCATGAACAGACATTATGTAATATACATTAACAGTTACACATACATTTACCAATTTAATTTTATATAGACTAAAGACCACTATTACAGTATAAAAGCTACTTATGTTTTTGTAGATGTTGAACATTGAACATTTAAAAATGTGTATTCATGGGTTTGTCAAACAAAAAGTAGATCATGTGATTAGTGCTTAGAAATTTAAAAAATGGAGGTGAGGGGAAGGAACAAGATAGGTCTAAAAATGTTAGTGCTGTAGTAAGGAGGTGGAGTATAAAGCAGGTTCAGAGACAATTAAATATATGGTTATCATAAGGTTTATTTTAGAAGTATAGCAGCAGGGTTGAGCAGTGTCACAAAACAATGCATACAGCTGAGAGATGCTAGTAAAACTATTATGGTATTTGTGAATATCGATTGTGAGGCATAGGATACTGAATGTAGAGAAATGGTTTGATGATATGGCAAACAGAAGATAACAGCAGCATTTATCCTGCAGATATACAAGAGCAGATCAATTGATTTGACAGGTGAAGTTTTAGTTGTGTTTTAAATGAGTTTACATTCTGAATGGATTTCGCTGGTAATGGGATAGGGTTCCATAGTTTAACTATGCTGTTTGAATATAGAGAGTCACCTGTAGTATTAGATGATTTTGTTATAGTTATTAATAATTATTCTCTAGAGTGTAAAATTCTATTTGGTAAGTAATGTTGTATTAAGTGGTTAAGGGATGAGCAACTTTCTGGCTTTTAAAGAAGTCTGTATATTGTAGTTATCTAAAAAGGAGTTAGACGAAGTGTTAGTTCTAACTAGTTTAATCCTCTGAGGCAAAAGCAGTCGTGTGTTCTATTCTTATAGCTTACTGTAAATTTTGTTATTTTACTACACCATTGCTCATGTCTGGACAGCTGTCAGACTTGAAGATTGGTAAAGACTGGGGCAGTATACAGAAGAGATAGCGGTACAAAAGTAGAGGTTATATGTCCTCTGGCGATGTCAGTAAGGTAGGTTTTTACTCTGTTTAACATATCTAGTTTTTGATGAGTTGTTTTAACCACATAATAAACACCATGGTCGAATTTGAACTGGACATACATAATGACACCCAGTAATTTTGTGTGATTTATTTCTTTTATCATGGTGGTGTTGTCATAGATGAGAATGAATAGTGTTGTTTTGTTACAGGTGTGTTTTAGGGTAAAGAACAGTAATTTAGTGTTTGTTTTAGGATTTAGAAGTAGTTGTGAATTATTTAGCAATGTTTTAATTGATAAGAAGGATTATTGTGTAAGGTCTTGGAGTTCAGGCAGATATTTGGCACAGCTGATTAGAGTAGAGTCATCTGCGTATTGAACTAAGATACCACTTTTTGTAGCAGTACGAGGTTATCGATGAATACATTGGAAAGTATGGAGCCTATTATAGATTATTGCTGGGCAGCAATCTTTACTGGTAAGAAGGCAGGGAAATAATTTCTCCATTTCACTGCTTGTGCTATGTTTGAGGGTAAGCTAAGGAACCATTGCAGAGAAGAGTTGGTGAGCCCTAAGGATGTGAGTTTATGAAAGAACTTTTGGTGGGAGACAGCATAAAAGCATTTGATAAGTCTAGGAAGATGGAGCCTAGGATTTCAACATTTTTATGGATATTAACAGTATTAACAAAATTCAGCAAAGCAACAATTGTGCTGTGATGAGGATGGAAGCTGTCTTGGGTCCAAGACAGAAGCTGGTTATCTATTACATAGTTGAGAAGTTCTGAATGAATACATTTTTCTACATTTTTGATAGAGATGATAAAATGGCAATTGACCTATAGGGTGAAAGATTTGTATTCATTAAACCCTTGATCAGTGGAATAATGAATGATGTTTTCCTTAGCAAGGGGACCTTGTTTCAGATATGGACTGATTTATCAGAAGTGAAACGAGATCTGCAATAATCTCAGCTCCTGTTTTAAGATATTTGACAGATAGCGTGTCAGGGTCAGATGCAATAGGCTTTAATTTTTTGTGGTATTTTTTGATGGTATCAGTGGGTACTGGTTGGAATACAGAAATGTTGAATAAGGTTATTTGATTGAATGGGGACATCAGGAAGTTGATAAGTACCATGTTGGTTAATGACTATACTGTCTGCATAAAGTGTGTATTGAATTTGTTGACTATGGTATTGTCTGTGTAGCTATTCTTTGCTTCCTAACGAGAAAAATGGCATATTATGTACACCTCCACCTGACAGCACCATCTGCAGCTGGTGGTTCTCCCTCAGACTCTTCATCTGTACCGGCTGCTGGCCCTGACTGTTGTCCTTCAAACTGTGGTCCTGTCCTTTGCTGTCCTTGTTAAAGTTGTTTCCTGAGAATTATATTGTGCAACAGAGTGGAAACCTTTTCTACTGATGTACCTCCATCCCTGTTCCCAGGTGAGGCTTTTATTTCTATGCATGTGCAATCTATGGCATCCAATACTACAAGGAAGTGTGCTATTGCATAGAATTCCTACATGGTTCTTGCTCTCTCCTGTGGGATGCATGAGAAACAAGATGTGATCCCTTTCATGTAGTACCATTGCATTTTAACATTGATATAATATTCTTGAAGCCGATGCCTATGATACTGCTAATATATCCCATCTGGGTTTTTGGGAAGTAGCAGTAACTAGTATATGTAATGCTAATCATACCTTTCTTTCCACTGGGATAAGTTCTCCATGATTTCCCTGGTGCCTGAGGTAGGGGAGCAGAGGTTGCATATTTCCCCCAGTGTTCCCCTGTCCACCCTTTATCTCCCAACAAGTTCTGTTTCATGTGGTGCATAATAAGTCAACTGGGGTTTAAGCACCCTTCTTTTTCTTCTTGCTCAAGGTCTGGCAGCAGCAACAGAAGCACCCTGATTTAAGACGCATATGGCATAATAATAGCAACAGCAACCCCTAACATTTTTTCTAAGTGTAATTGTGCCTGTATTCCAAAGAGGTTTGACATACATGGCAAAAGCTTACATGATTGCTTTATAGCTTCCTGAATAGCTCCACCATGTTGGATTGGTTAATTAGCATGTACTTCGGCTCTTTATGCTTTCATTATTGCCCTTTGTTTGGTGTTTCTACACATCGTGTAGAGCTGCTTAACGATAGAACACAATCAGGCAAGTAGCACAGCATAACTTCAACACAATTGCTGCACTTTGTGTAGTTGTAAATGACCACATTTCTTAACGGTATATATATATATATATATATATATATATATATATATATATATATATATATATATATATACATATATATAGATATTATTTGTTCTGGAATGGTTCCCCAGATTTGAACAAGGACTGAGAATATGTGTCTGGTACAATTTAAATTAGGCTGTAGTGTCTAGTTTGGATCAGATAATGAGAGAGACCATTAACTATAATATGGAAAAGGTCTCAGAAAAACTTCTTGCAAAGTATAGAGAAGTCTTCAAGTTAGTAAACATAAGATCACAATCTCTGTCTCAGTGAGATGGGTAGCTGCTGTTTTTTTTTTTTTTTTTTTTTCACAGTCTAGTACAGTTGTGTGTTTTTTTTTTCTCTGTAAAGCATTTATGAAATCACATATATTGCCTGATGTTGTTTGAAGTGTTGTAAGCCAGTATTGCATTTGCAGTCAGTCCTGAGCACTGTAATGTGTGGTCCAAATTACTACACTGTAGCAAACAATTTGCTACAGTTTAAAAGCAAAAGAAAAAAACATATTTTTTTTAACTAAAACCTGAACAGTATAGTATTCAGTGCAGGCCGTGTATAAACTGTAGCAACTGTTTACTACATTTGTAGCATCTGGCCACCTGGTTGGTGTGCCAGTAGAAGGAATGTCCATTTTTTTTTGTTTATTTTTTGCTGGGGGTGTGTGTAGCTCTAACAGGTTCATAGCACCAGCCCAGCTATACTTCTGCTTTCAGGCAAATGGAATGAAAGTGTATATAAAGCATTATGTACATAAAACCTGCAATACTGATATAGTGATAATTACAGTGAATGTCAGTCCTGCAGGTACTCACATAAATACTAAAGGATATGCTGATGAAGGATGTGGATAGGGACATAAGGCTGCATTGTATCCAAGTGGACTGCAGCTCTGCTATACATGTTAATTAAATGGTTGACATCAGATAACAGTTCTCAAGGACAGAAGACCCACTGTGGGGTGAATGCAAAGAATGCATTCATCGGATATAAGGCTGTATATACAGAGAACTGATGTTTGGAAGCTGACAGTTAAATCTCAACTGATCTTTATTGCTGCATTTGCAGGCAGAACTAAAGTGCTGTAGTGGTTCATGTCCTCAGTGCATTACTGGTATTCAGATGCTGATATTAAATTTGAGGTCAGAACTGAAGCATTGCACTGCTCCATGTATGGCATAAACTGTAGCATCTGCATGCAAGAAATGTAGCTAATAGTTTCCTGCAGTTTAAAAGAATAAAATAGATTTTTTTTTCAAATGAAAGTTGAGGGAGGTGCCAGAACAGAGGATAGCACCGGACAAAAGAATAACTAACTACACCTCTGCCATGCATGAGTAATGACGCTGACAAGGGACATTAGAAGGAGAAGTGCTCATATTGCCCATATCTACATCCTATTTTGTACTATACCACACATCCATAGAGTAGAAAATGACACACAGACACATTCATATTTGTTACTATACATGGTGTATTGACATGTATCATGGATATCAAAATCTTCCCAAGCTACAAAGAATAAGGTTTAGCTACAATGTATCCATGGTGCCAGGTCACCCCACATGAGGTGCTAAAGTCATTCACAGCAGGCATACATTGCTTATACATACTAGGCATCTCTCAAAAGCCAGACATGCAATGTAACTGAGTTGTCATTTGTCCTGTGGTTTGCATCTTACACATACATGGCACAGGCAGGTAAGTCAGGCAGCATAATTTCTGATATCAAGTTTCAAATAACGCAGGTCTCTAGCCATGTCTTTTTATAATAATTTTTTTTTTTTTTTTGCTGCTTTTGTTCATTGTTTCTTTTTTTTTCTGACTGGGTTTGTTCAAAAAACCCTTTCAGGGGAGGTGCAGGGAGAAAAGCTTTAACATATTGGCAGACATTTAGTAATATGCATGAACAGACATTATGTAATATACATTAACAGTTACACATACATTTACCAATTTAATTTTATATAGACTAAAGACCACTATTACAGTATAAAAGATACTTATGTTTTTGTAGATGTTGAACATTGAACATTTAAAAATGTGTATTCATGGGTTTGTCAAACAAAAAGTAGATCATGTGATTAGTGCTTAGAAATTTAAAAAAATGGAGGTGAGGGGAAGGAACAAGATAGGTCTAAAAATGTTAGTACTGTAGTAAGGAGGTGGAGTATAAAGCAGGTTCAGAGACAATTAAATATACGGTTATCATAAGGTTTATTTTAGAAGTATAGCAGCAGGGTTGAGCAGTGTCACAAAACAATGCATACAGCTGGGAGATGCAAGTAAAACTATTATGGTATTTGTGAATATTGATTGTGAGGCATAGGATACTGAATGTAGAGAAATGGTTTGATGATATGGCAAACAGAAGATAACAGCAGCATTTATCCTGCAGATATACAAGAGCAGATCAATTGATTTGACAGGTGAAGTTATAGTTGTGTTTTAAATGAGTTTACATTCTGAATGGATTTCACTGGTAGTGGGATATGGTTCCATAGTTTAACTATGCTGTTTGAATATAGAGAGTCACCTGTAGTTTTAGATGATTTTGTTATAGTTATTAATAATTATTCTCTAGAGTGTAAAATTCTATTTGGTAAGTAATGTTGTATTAATTGGTTAAGGGATGAGCAATTTTCTGGCTTTTAAAATTGTAGTTATCTAAAAAGGAGTTAGACGAAGTGTTAGTTCTAACTAGTTTAATCCTCTGAGGCTAAAGCAGTCGTGTGTTCTATTCTTATAGCTTACTGTAAATTTTGCTATCTTACTACACCATTGCTCAAGTCTGGACAGCTGTCAGACTTGAAGATTGGTGAAGATTGGGGCAGTATAGAGAAGAGATAGCTGTACAAAAGTAGAGGTTATATGTCCTCTGGCGATGTCAGTGAGGTAGGTTTTTACTCTGTTTAATATATCTAGTTTTTGATGAGTTGTTTTAGCCACATAATAAACACCATGGTCGAATTTGAACTGGACATACATAATGACACCCAGTAATTTTGTGTGATTTATTTCTTTTATCATGGTGTTGTTGTCATAGATGAGAATGAATAGTGTTGTTTTGTTACAGGTGTGTTTTAGGGTAAAGAACAGTAATTTAGTGTTTGTTTTAGGATTTAGAAGTAGTTTTGAATTATTTAGCAATGTTTTAATTGATAAGAAGGATTATTGTGTAAGGTCTTGGAGTTCAGGCAGATATTTGGCACAGCTGATTAGAGTAGAGTCATCTGCGTATTGAACTAAGATACCACTTTTTGTAGCAGTACGAGGTTATCGATGAATACATTGGAAAGTATGGAGCCTATTATAGATTATTGCTGGGCAGCAATCTTTACTGGTAAGAAGGCAGGGAAATAATTTCTCCATTTCACTGCTTGTGCTATGTTTGAGGGTAAGCTAAGGAACCATTGCAGAGAAGAGTTGGTGAGCCCTAAGGATGTGAGTTTATGAAAGAACTTTTGGTGTGAGACAGCATAAAAAGCATTTGATAAGTCTAGGAAGATGGAGCCTAGGATTTCAACATTTTTATGGATATTAACAGTATTAACAAAATTCAGCAAAGCAACAATTGTGCTGTGATGAGGATGGAAGCTGTCTTGGGTCCAAGACAGAAGCTGGTTATCTATTACATAGTTGAGAAGTTCTGAATGAATACATTTTTCTACATTTTTGATAGAGATGATAAAATGGCAATTGACCTATAGGGTGAAAGATTTGTATTCATTAAACCCTTGATCAGTGGAATAATGAATGATGTTTTCCTTAGCAAGGGGACCTTGTTTCAGATATGGACTGATTTATCAGAAGTGAAACGAGATCTGCAATAATCTCAGCTCCTGTTTTAAGATATTTGACAGATAGCTTGTCAGGGTCAGTGCAATAGGCTTTCATTTTTTGTGGTATTTTTTGATGGTATCAGTGAGTACTGATTGGAATACAGAAATGTTGAATAAGGTTATTTGATTGAATGGGGACATCAGGAAGTTGATAAGTCACCATGCTGGTTAATGACTATACTGTCTGCAAAAAGTGTGTATTGAATTTGTTGACTATGGTATTGTCTGTGTAGCTTGTCCTAGATGTAATAGTTTATTGACTGAGGCCTGGAAATGCTTTGAATTATTAGTGTGTATGTTTTGATTGGTTGAGTAATAGGTTTTCTTATCTTTGTTAGTCAGTTGTTTTGTTAAGCTTTTTAGTTATCTGTAGGTGAATAAAGTCGAAGCTGTTTTATTTTTTGTCTAGACCTTCCATGGTTTGTCTCTTTGTTGCATGGGTTGTTTGCTAATAATACTCATGAGGTGGGATTGGCTTTGACTCTTCTTATTCTGATGGGGGATTGTATGTTTAGAACACCTAGATTGATTTTGTTGAAAGCGGAGACATCATAATCTATGGAGACAGTCTTATTAAGAAAATATAGAGTATTAATAAAAGTGTCTTAAAAAATAGTACATTTTCTTACCAGGCTGTCATGATGTGTTTTGGGGCTGCTACTTTGTAACCCTATAGTTGTCTGAAAGAGTTCTATGGGAAGTTATTTTATTTGGAGAGGACATTAGGATCCAATCAAGGATTAATTGCCTGTGGTTTTGTTATATCTAATTGGTGTGGTCATAATTTGGGTAAAGTTGTACAGATGAACATTATTTGCTGGAATTTCATTTTAATATGGTTTGTCAATATGTATAAACATCACCTGACATTATGGTTTCATTAAAGATCTTTGAGGAGGCCCAGTAGAGAATATCTTCCAGTGTTTAGGCATTGTCACCTGGGGTATGCATATACCTATAATTGCAATTATCATGTGAGTATTTACTTTTTGGATGGTTAGTAGGATTTTGGAGTTATATAAGCATGGAAGATGTAGGGAAAATGGGATATATGTAGAGAGTTTTTGTAAAACGTAGCAACACCATTCGTTTTTCGTGACACTGGCTAATCTGATAATGTTATAGCCTGGTGGGGCAATTTCTTCATTCTTTTGTTTCCTGGCAGAGGCAAGTTTCTGTATTAGCTAAGATGTCTGGAGTGTGCAGTGCTATCCATGCATGCACTTCAGGGAGTTTGTTATAAAAACTTCATAACTGGTATGGTATATATGAAGGCCAGAGTGGAAATGTGGGTGAGGTGGTAGTGGTATGGGGATTTGCAGTCTGGTGCCTGAATATGCTGAGCTGAGCCTTGGTTTGGGTGGGTGCCATCACTACATTTTATGGTTACAAAGGTATGATGGTATGGACTGAGACATTTTTTGCTTGATTTTATGCTTAATAACTAATTTGTGAGTAAATGGCTATTGTTTTGGATAACTGTACTTGAATGGAAGGATATATGAGTGCTGCTGTAGATATGGTGTGATTGGGAGATGAGGAAGTATTTTGGTCGGTGAACATGATCTAAGAGTTTTGTTGGAATTGTGAAGGTAATGGATGTTGGTAGGATGTTCCATGTCAAGTAGGAGAAAGTGTACTAGCATGAGGAATTATGATTCTATGATACTCATCAAACCCATCATAGAGTACAATGCCCCATTTGGGATGTACCGTACAAGACACCTACAACAGCTGGAAAGACCAGAGAAGTACCTCACCAAGAGAATAACTGGCCTCAAACATATGCCCTATGCAGACCAACTGAAGAAACTCCAGCTGTACTCAGTTGCATACCGCTTACTCAGAGGTGATCTCTGTCTGACATACAAGGCCATATCCAACCCAGAATTGATGGACATGCTCCACCTAAAAAAAAACAAATCCCCAAGAACCACACGCTCTAGGAATCTAAACCTCACCACAACGATAAATAGGATGTGCTGGAAGGATAGATTCCTTTCCCAGAGACTCTCCATGCTTTGGAACAGGATTCCAATCTACATTAGGCAGAGTCCCTCACTAACACTCTTCAAGTGAAACCTTGACGAGTGGATGGGAAACAGAAAATTTACCCCAGGGATCACTGCAGTGGCTCTGCTGGACAGAGGCAAAGAGAACTAATGGCTCTGCTGGACCGAGGCACAGGGAGCTAATCTAAGGGAGTGGTGAAAGCCAACACATTCTGGCTAGGCTTATAGATGTCCTCAGGCAGATAACCTAGTACTTACCTATGAACCTCTGAGAAACATGTTTCTGAATAACAGGAAATGGAGAGCTTTGAAGGCTAGAGGATGTAGTTAAGATAGGAAGATGGGAGCATTTGTCTGGGAAAAATTTAAGTTGAGATGTAGAATGATAAATTGTGGTTATTCTGTGGGCTTAAGGAAGATTTTGAGATGTGTGGGTGTTTAAAAGTGCAAATAAATGAGGATAAACATATGTGGTGAGGGTTCTGTTAATAGTGTAGAACAGGTATAGGTAAGGAAGGGTAGCAAAGCAAAGAGTACTGATTTAATTGTGTATGCATGTAGAAAGATTGGAGCTAGTTGCAAAAGAAGGCTGTGGTAAAGGGACAGCTGCTCAGACTGGACAGAATGGTGTCCAATGATGAGTTATTTCTAGGGGAAGTGGACAGACTGTTGAAAATGTTTATTAAACGGGGGTATCCTCAACATTTTTTTGACTCCCATTATGGAAGAGGTAGTTGAAAAAAGATTTAAGAAAATGTATCAACCCCTTTTGGTTAATACAACATACCTGGGAGGTAAGGGATCCAATATTCTAAATAATGTCAACTATGTTAATAATGGTAATATGGTTAACAATTAATCTGGTATATCTGCAAGGGGGGGAAGTTGTCCGTAAGGATTTTCCACACCTTGTATTATTACATATACCTTAGATTCATTTGATATTGTAAGCATTATTAAGAACAATTGGTTTATTATTTCCTCTAACACTCAGCTTCTGAAACTGTTAGGTTCTGTGCCAATAATAGTATATAGGAAGGATACATGTTTCAAAGATCTTTTGGAAAAGTCTGCTCCAAGTAGGGTCTATATTAGAACACCAAAGTTTCAAAACTTCGAGTGTTCTAATATCGAACCCTAGTCAACGAAAATTTAAAACATCGAACATATGAAACAGCAAATTTTTTCCTAGGGAAAAAATCCACTGTTCCAAAACACATGCACACAACACAAGCACACCAAACAAACAGTAATCCCCACACACACACACCTAAACTCTTACACCTAACCCTACACTAAACTATACATACACCACTAACTATCCACTTACCTTAACCCAAACCCTAACCCTAAGGTCTGTCACTGTCACACAGTCACTTCACCCGTGCCCTAACCCTAACTCACCTACCCCACCCTATCCCTCATGTCCACACAATCGCACACTTACCTGACCCACGCCCTAACCCACCCTAACCCTCACGTCCACACAATCACACACTTACCTGAACCCGTCCTGTAACTTTCCACCACGGCTCTGAAAATACAATAGCAATAGAGATGGACAACTGAATTCTTTCCCTAGGAAAAAATTTGGTTTTCTGTTTCTTCGATATTTTCAGTGTTCGCTGAAACTGCATCGATATTAGAACACTCAAAGTTTTGAAACTTCTGTGTTCTAATATAGACCCTCCAAGTAATAGGGGAGGGGACTTGGTTAACAAAATGTCCAAATGTGGCCATTGTTCCACATGTAAGTGTATATTAATCGGTAGCTCATTCGATTTGAATGGGCATGTGGTCAAAATAAAAGGAAAATATAATTGTGATACTAGCTGGGTTGTTTATGCTGCTAAGTGAAAAAAGTGCTCTGCCTTTTACATAGGCAAAATAACTAAGAAGGTGAAAACAAGAATTTATGAGCATGAGAGAGATATACGCAATAAGAGTGAATTTAATGCCTTATATAGGCACATAAAGGATTATCCATTACATGAGTTTAAATACTGTGTTATTGAACAACTTCAAAGAGACATGAGAGGAAAAATTATTGAGGACCACCTGATGGTCTGTGAATTAATGTGGCAGCTGGTTTTAAATGCACAAGTGTTTCCTGGGGTTAATGAAGCTCTGCCCATTGTTCCTGTTTTAAAACTTAAAAGTTTGGAATGATATTTTTAACTTTATAAAGTTTTGGTGAAATATTTTTTGATTTAGCATTTTTTAGTTTAATACACAATGTTACACTTTTATATTTTTACATTTACAAGTTTTTTTGGCTGACTACTTTAAATGTTAATAGATGTCAGTAGTCATGTGACTTTTAAGTGTATTTAATCTGTGAATTTTTTTGTGGAGTAGTTCTGAAGAAGTCACTTATGTGAAGAAAGCACTTAACTACTTTTTGTCAATTTTGTAATAATAAAGTGTGGTAACCAAAGTTTCCTTTGCTTGGGGCTTGGGTTCTTGTTTAAGTAATATCACATCGCCTACCTGTGTGTGTGTGTGTGTGTGGTTTACCTTTACATGTGCGTAATGCACATGTGTGAAATACAAAAGTCCGAAAGGACATTTACAAGTTTTCGGAAGGCCGAAAACAAAATGCATCAAATGTGCAATGAGAGAATGCACAGTGAGGTGCACTATAGTGGGGATCGGGAAGTGGACCCTTTCCCCACTGTAATTTGACCTTGGAGTTAGAATAATAAAGTAGGAGGTGTAGGGGGCACAGGGGGCGCAGCCCCCCTGCATTATGCATTGTCTTTGAATTGAAGTTCGAAAATCAGCGAATCTGGTTTTCAATTTGCTGATTTTTGAACTTCGGTGCAGATCAGACTGACGATTTTCATCATTCTGGTTCGCACAAAGGGCCGTTCCGTAGGTTGATTTTCAACATTTCAAAGATAAACCATGTGTGTGTGTGTGTGTGTGTGTGTGTGTGTGTGTGTGTGTGTGTGTGTGTGTGTGTGTGTGTGTGTGTGTGTGTGTGTGTGTGTGTGTGTGTGTCTGTAGGTCTAAGTATTAGGAGACTGTTCCCACTCATTGCACTTCACATTGCCCTACTTCACAATATCTGCTGCTGTCATTCATCTTAGAAGTACCATTGGACACCAATCACCCCTATAAGCTCTGTAACATGTGCAATAAGTGTGTAACACTATAGTACAAATAACTAGACAGGTAGGGGTTCTAATCTCAGTACTGACAATGGTGTGTGTGTGTGTGTGTGTGTGTGTGTGTGTGTGTGTGTGTGTGTGTGTGTGTGTGTGTGTGTGTGTGTGTGTGACAGTTGTGTATGCGAGAGTGAGGGAGTGTTTACTTGTAGGTGAAACAGTTTTAGGCCATTCCCACCCACAACACTTCCCAGTGCCCCACTTTATCATTCCTGCTGATGTCATTCCACTTATTAGCACCTTTGGCCAGGTGTTAGCCCCATTAAGCTCTGTAGTGCATGTGATAACTACATAGCACTATAGTACCAATCACTAGCTAGGCAGGGGTTCTAATTTCAGATCTGGCAATTGTGTGTGTGGGAGTATAAGTGTATGTTTGTAAGCAGAAGTAAGTCTCCCACCTACTGCCCTACTTTATCAGTCCTGCTGATGTCATTCCCCTTATCAGCACCTTTAGCCACTTATCATCTCAGTAAGTTCTGTAGCATATCTGAAAACTGTGTAACACTATAGTACAAATAACTAGATAGGCAAGTGTTTACTCTCAGATCTGGCAAATGTATGTGTGGGTGTATATGTGTGTATCTTTGTAGCAAAAAGTATTTTGATAAGTTCCCCATCCAGTTCCCTACTTTATCAGTCCTGCTGATGTCATTCCCCTTATCAGCACCTTTGGCCAGAAGTCAGCCCAGTAAGCTCTGTAGTGTGTGTGATAACTGTATAACATTATAGTACAAATAACTAGATAGGCAGGTGTTCTACTCTCAGATCTGGCAAATGTGTGTGTGGCGTTCTAATCTCAGATTTGGGAAATGTCTGAGTGGATATATAAGTGTGTGTGTGTGTGTGTGTGTGTGTGTGTGTGTGTGTGTGTGTGTGTGTGTGTGTGTGTGTGTGTGTGTGTGTGTGTGTGTGTGTGTGTGCATGCTTGTAGGAAGAAGCATTTTGATAGGTTTCTCACCCAGTGCCCTACTTTGTCAGTCATGCTGATGTTATTCCCCTTATAGGTTTATAGGTGTGTACTAGGCTAATAGCCCTGGAGCCTTTACAAGCCTACCCCATAGAAGTGCCCTGCCATTTTGCCACCTGACATTAGTTCCCAGTGGCTCTATCAAGTAGATCCACTGGAGTGATCCCTGGGCTGAACTTTCTATTACCCATCCACTCATCAAGATTTCTCTGGAACAGGGTCAGCTAGGTGCTCTGCTTGACATGTATGGGAAGTCTATTCCAGGGCATGTGTAGTCTGTGGGTGAGGAATTTGTCTCTCCAGCATGTTGTGTTGATTGTGATAATGAGTTTGAGGTCTCTGCAGTGTGTAGTGAGGAGGGATTATGATGTCTTTAGATGTAGCATTTCTAAATGAGCTGGGTCAGACAATGCTTTGTAAGTCAAGCAGAGATTGCCTCTAAGTAGGTGATATGAGACAGAGAATAGCTGGAGTCTTTTGAGTCTGTCTGTGTAGGACATGTGTTTAATGTCTAGGATCCTCTTTGTGAGGTACATCGGTAACCTCTCCAGCTGTTGCAGGTGTCTAGTGAGGTACACATCAAATGGGCTATTACACTTGATGATTGGTCTAATGAGGGAAGAGTAGACAGAGACAATGACCTCTTTCTACCTGGATGCAAAATCCTTGGTAATGAAATGTGCCACATAGAAGGCCTTCCTGACCACAGTGACAATGTAGTGGTTGAAGGAGAGGTTGCTGTCAGCCTTTGTCCCCAAATCTCTTATAACACCTACCGTGTTCAGTGGGCTCCCATTGATGTGGTACTTAGTGGGAAATGAGTTTTTACCAAAGGGGATGATGATGCATTTTGTAGTGTTAAGCTTTAGAGTTTAGACCATGCTTTCCACACCAGTCATTGGACTCAGTGAGGCCTTTCTGTAGGATGTCTGCACCACTTGTGGAGTTAATGATGGCTCCCAGCTTGCAGTCATCTGTGAACTTGGTCAACCAGAGTTCCTTTGTGTTTGCCTGGACTCCTGAGAAGTCAATGCTGAACAGGAGAGTACCCAGGAGTGATCCCCCTGTGGGACTCCACTCATGACTGGTTGTCAGTCTGACTTGGAGTTTGCTACTTTCACACTGTGTGTTCCATCTGTGAGACAATTTGCAACCCACCAAGTGATATAGGGATTGATGCCTAGTTTGGTGGGTTCATCAATAATTCCTGACTGAGGAATGGTATCAAAAGCCTTGGCCTGATTGATGTAGGTTGTATGCAGTGGCTTACCATCATATACAGCCCTGGTAACTGGCTCAAAGAAGTCAACTGGGTTGAGCAGGCATGATCTCCCTTTCACAAAGTCACACTGTGTTGGGTCCAGAGTTAAGAGATTACCTATATCTTTGTTAATCAGGTCCCTGATGATGTGCTCCATAGCTGTACACATCAGACTCATCAGGCTAATGGGCCAATAATTCCCAGGGTCTGTAGTCACTACCCCTTTATAGAGAGGGATGACTGTAGCAGTGTGCCATTTGGGAGGGACAAAGCCTGAGGTGAGGCTGTGACTGAACAAGGCACACAGATGGGGTGACAGGTCTCTTTGTCATTCATGTAGAACACAACCAGGGATATTTTTGGACCTCATGGAAGCTGTATTCTTGCCCATGGACAATGCAGGTTTAACCTGGGTTGCAGTAATGTTGGGTGCCTGGCATTCTTCTGGCATTGTGATTGTTCCCTTGGGGGAGAGAGGGATAAAGCTGGCACTGAATGTGTTGGCAAGAATGTTGGCAATATCTGTTGGCTCATTATAGGAGATAACATTGTGCAGTAACTTAGAACACTTATGTGTATTGCTGTGGAGGTTCTTGATACAACTATCAATGGATTTTTGACTGTTGTGAGTGTCTGCTGCAATTCTGCCATCATGACTGGCTTTAGATGATTTCATGAGGGATCTCAAGTTTTTGAGGCTAATAAGGGAGTTTTTCCAGTCTTGGGAATCCACCTTTTTCTGCAACAGTTACTTCCTTCTGTTGTACAGTTTATTAATGGCAGGGGACCACCAGCCTGACCTCCAGTGTTTGGAGGAGTGAGTCTTGGTTCTGTTGGGTATGGCTAGTTCTATGCATTTATGTACATGTTTGTACAGCACATTCATGTATGATTTAGCAGTCATAGTCATACAGCTATTTTCCATTGGTATGGGTGCTGTGAAGTTAAAGTTAGCTACCTCTGTTTTTAGGAGTCCAAAGTCAGCTTCAGAGTAGTTTTTCAAGGTGGTTACCTTTGTGGGGGGTGTGGGTGAGATGTGGATTTCCATGGTGATTACTTTATGGTTGGATCTGACCAGGTAGGGATTGAGTACTGTTGTCGAGAAACAGTCCCATATGTTAGTAATCAACACAGGTCAAGGATGTTGCTTCCGCTACTGGGGGTCAGAATGAGCTGGAACAGGACATTGGAACTGATGAATTCCAGGAAGTGTTGGACCAGTGTATTGGTGCTTGAGTACTTTTCCCAGTTGATGGAGGGGTAGTTCAAGTCTCCTAGTATGAGATTGTTGGGTTGGAGCTTTATAAATTCCAGGGTATTGAGGAATGTGGATTGAGAGTCTAGGGACATGGATTGGGACCTATAGCAGTCTATGACCCGGATTGCACTATTACCCAATGTCAGTTGTACCTGAAGTATCTCAGATGCATTATGCTGGGATACTAGTCTGGAGGTGTGCATATCCTTTATGAATATGGAGACCCCACCACCTTTGGAGCTGTGGTCCATGTTTTGGGATTAATTGGAATGAGTTATAGCCTAGTTACAACACAAATGTCAATGTTCTCCATTTTGAGGAGTGCTTCGAGTGACTGCATCTTGAGATTTAGACATCTAGTGTTGAGCAGAATGACCCTCAGATTGCATTTATTTATAGCTGTTACAGTGGTAATTTGATTTGGAACACCACCTAAAAAGGCACTATAGGGGTGGCAAGAGACTTAGCCAGCACCAGGAATCCCAGGGGTGACAGATGCAGGCCATCTTTGGCAAGGAATCACAGTCTGTCAATCATGTCATCCCAAGCAGACAGATACTGGATCCCTTGAGAATAAAACCAGACACTTAAGCCAATTGTTGAAGTCAATCATTTGTTTGTACTGCGGTATCATTCTGGGTGACAATAGTATACTGCTCAGGGCTACTGTCATACATGCCTGGCCCACATAATCTTAGAGCTCCACTATGTCTCTTTTCATGTAGTCCAGGGAGGTGTGTTTCAGGTCATTCACACCCACATGGACAATGACAGAGCGATACTTGTAGTTGTTGTGGAGTGACCTGACTGAGTGAGTTATGTGTTGGATTCTGACACCTGATAGACAGCTAACTGTTACCTTTTCCATATTCAACCTAGTGAGTGGGACATCTGTGTGCCTCACTATTGATTTACCTATGGTTACTGTATTGGGTTACTGTATTGGGCAAAGTGGTTAGCCTTGGGGGCTTAGGCTGAGGGGCACATTGTAGGTAAGATATGTACCCTGTGGTTTGTGCTGTGTTGTGGTGGTCGAGTGGGTGTCTGTTTTGGTGGTCTTTGATGTTTGCCTATTGAGTGCCTCTGTGAAGGTAGGTGTGTTCTTTTTGTTTGCATGTCAGAGCTGTGATAGTGGGTGTTATGGAGGGCTATGTGTTCCATGTGGTGTGGTGCAGGTGCTGACCTTCTCCTCTTGACCAGCTAGTCCAGTCTTTGCTGGAGAGTGAATATTTTCCAATTTGGTGCTATAGGGGTATCTTTCACAAGTCTAAGTGTTGGGAGTTTAGATGAGAGGGTTGTCTGTGTACATGAGGCAGTTGCAACAGTGCCTCAGAATGCCCAAGTGCACCAGGTTAATGGGTGAATGCACTTTAATCATGCCAGAAGGGGTGGTCATAACTACTAGGTACTGGAGCTAATTCTGTGAAGAATGACTACTGCTTATGCCTCTCAGGTGTGCTAGAATAACTGATACAAAAACGTGTTGAAGTGCAAAGCTATTTGGCTATTTGAAGTGCAAGAGAGAAAAAACTACAAAGATCTAGGGGAAAAACTAAAGGCAGCCATTCTGGCACCTGTAATAGTTTACCTCAGCTGTGCAGTTATCAGCACCTTTGGCCAATTGTCAGTCCAGTAAGCTCTGTAGCACATGCAGTAACTGTGTAACACTATAGTACAAATCACTAGATAGCCAGGGGTTCTAATCTCAATACTGGCAAGTAAGTGTGTGTGTGTGTGTGTGTGTGTATGTGTGTGTGTGTGTGTGTGTGTGTGTGTGTGTGTGTGTGTGTGTGTGTGTGTGTGTGTGTGTGTGTGTGTGTGTGTGTGTGTGTGTGTGTGTGTGTGTGTTTTGAGTGAGAATCATATACCATGTGAGTTATACCATGTTGAGTTGTGTAGCACCCTGTACACTTCCCATCAGCCTACTTTACTAGGCCTGTTGATGTCATTCACCTTAGAAGTACCTGGGACAAGGTAAAGTTGTAGAAGCTCCGTGGTGCATCAGATAACTGCATAACACTATAGTAGAAATAACTAGATAGGTAGGGATTTTACTCTCAATACTGGCAACTGTTTGTGTGTTTGTGTGAGAATCATATACTGTGTGGTTACCACCCTGTACACTTCCCATCACCCTACTTTACTAGGTCTGCTGATGTCATTCAACTTAGACGTACCTTGGGACAAGGTGAAATCATTTAAGCTCTGTGGTGCATCTGATAACTGTTTAACACTGAAATAGAAAAAAACTAGATAGATAGGGGTTCTAATCCCAATACAGGCAAATGTTTGTGTGAGAATCATATACTGTGTGGGTTATACCATTTTGAGTTGTGTACCACCCTGGGCACTTCCCATCACCCTACTTTATTAGGCCTGCTGATGTCATTCACCTTAGAAGTACCTTGGGACAAGGTGAAATAATATAAGCTCTGTGGTGTGTCTGATAACTGTGTAGCACTATAGTAGAAATAACCATATATGTAGGGATTCTAATCTCAATACTAACAACTGTGTGTGTGTGTGTGTGTGTGTGTGTGTGTGTGTGTGTGTGTGTGTGTGTGTGTGTGTGTGTGTGTGTGTGTGTGTGTGTGTGTGCGCGTGTGAGAATCATACACTGTGTGGGTTATACCGTTTTGAGTTGTGTACCACCCTGTACACTTCCTGTCACCCTACTGTACTAGGCCTGCTGATGTCATTCACCTTAGAAGTATGTTGGGACAAGGTGAAATCCTATACGCTCCATGGCGCATCTGATAACTGCGTAACACAATAGTAATAATAACTAAATAGGTAGGAGTTCTAATTTCAATACTGACAACTGTATGTGTGTGTGTTTGGATGAAGATCATATCCTGTTTGGCTTATACCATTTTGATGTGTGTACCATCCATGCCTTTTTACCACCTCCAGATGACATTACTTTATATAGCGTGGTAACGGCATCTGCCTCACATGCAGCATGTTAAACCATTGTACAGGCCATACCAATCTTCTGTACAGATGTCTATGGAATATCCAGATATTTGCAAACTATATGTGGTCTGTGTCCCTTAACAATGCCCATGAATGTGATAGTGTTGCCAAATTAGCCACAGTGAGTGTATTGACACTCATGCCAGCATCAGGTATCATACTTGACTGAAACATCATGCTGATACAACATCTGCTACCCTATCACTTGTCCAGTCTTGTAGGAGCAATACATGAGGCCAGATGCTATTTCTGGTGTTATCTCACTATCCATGAAGGCATTCACAACATTACTTGTTGTAAGAGGTAGTGGGTTATGTCCCATGCATGTAATCTATGTGGGCATGTAATGTGTTTGTAGTACTACAGTATATCAAAGTGGATATGTAGGTTTACTAATCTGTGTATTGCAAACTGTGTTTGTGTTACTGTATGCACATCCCCTGTGTCAGTACTCACTCTGTGTATGCAAATGGTATACCATTTTGTCTCTTTGTTCCACCCTGTGAACTCAGGAATACATACCACAAACATGCCATACACAGTACTATACATGCCCTCACCAACTGCATCAGGGTTGAGTGTATGGGAAAGAAATGGCAATGCCAACAGCTGCTGACAGGTGAATCTGTTGCAGGGCCAACAGGTGTTGACAGGTGAATCTGTTGCAATTAATGTAATGACTACGCTTGTCAGGGGCCTGCTGACAGTACTGCAGTAACCTGTTCTGTATGTATGAGCTTGTGATAGTACACAACACTGAGTTAACATGTCTGAAGGCTACCTGTCTGTGACAATGGGTATGTATGCAAGGTCACACTGACAACAGTGTCCCTCACACACTGTTGCATGCATACACACTTGGTACATTTACATATAAAGCTGTACCTTGCTTATGATACAGTTGGTGTATTCCCAATCTGCCATACTCCCTCTTGGTAATGTCTGCAGGGCTACAGCCTGCAGACACAGAGACACCTGGAGCACAAACAGAATACAACATGTCAGACTACATTCAGTCAGTGGTACTAACAGCAATAATGCATCCTGGCTAATAAGGTACATATACCTGTATGTGTACCCATAACAAATGCAAGCAGACAGCACCTTACACAGCATAACATTACTACACTGTACTATATTCACCCTGTGCATCAGACCCATATTAGCATGTCCCTGCATCAATAGTATGGGTGATAGGGATGTGTTACAGGTATCATCATATGCACAGGGTGTGGTGTTGGTTTGCCAGAGACGTAGGCTGGGCTTAATGGTTGACATTATGTGTATGTGTTTGGAGGGGTATCCAATAGATTGGCTGTGCAGAGGTGCTGTGTGTGTCTGGAGGTGACCTGCCTGTGATACAGTTGTGTGCGTGTATATGTATGCACAGTCACGCCATTTGGCTGCTCTACACAGGGGTATGTTGGACAGCTGTGGACCATACATGACAGGGTGTCTAGTTCACAGTCTCTGGCCATGGACATGGGAACTGGTCTTGCCAGGGGTCTCACTGGCACCACCAGGCCCAAGGCCAAATGCAGTACTGCTTCCTGATGGTGATGCGGCCCGCTCTGTTGTGATGTGAACAGCAACCCACCTTTGGTAGTGCTGGTGTCACTGCCACTATGGGAGTGTGAAGGTGCATGGCCCTGTAGACTCTCAGCTGCTGTTGGTGCTGAACAACGTCCACATGGCCAATGCTCATCTCCCACCACATGCTCTAGCACAGACATGCCACGATCGAGGATTGCCAGGGTCTCACCCCACCGCCTATTCATGACCTCAGTATTTTAACGTGTGTCCTCAATAAGGTCATGTATGTTGCCACATAAATCAGAAAGAATTGCATCCACCACCCTGAGTATTTGTCTGGTGTTGTATTCACTCATGCCTGTGCATCCATGACAGCCTGAAACATGTGTCTGGTGCCACCTGCTGTGGCACTTGTGACAGCAGATGGATGAGCAGCAGTCCTCCTGTGACCACCCCATCCATCTGCCTGTGTGGGACCTCACCTGCACTCTGGCTATGGCAAGTGTCTGCACTCATACTTGCCATAGACACCACACTAGCCTGTTTCATGCCACCACCTGCCAACTGTCCATCATCTGTGGCCACTGGTGACAGGGTATGTGTGGGCATTGTCACTATGTGAGGGGATGGTGTGGACAAGAGTGGGATGCCAACTAATGGCACATATTCAGCCCCTGATAACCCCACCTATACCCCACTATTCCTATTATCATTTTCAAAGTCTACAGAGACACTGGCATCAGTTTCCAAGTGGGAGGGACCCTGAACCCCATCGACACCTGTGAGGAGAAGACAACATATGTACATTAATACCTCACTGGCATCGGTTTCCAAGTGGGAGGGACCCTGAACCCCATTGGCACCTGTGAGGGGAAGACAACATATGTACATTAATACCTGCACTTTAAGGTTGGCTGGTATACACACACACACACACACACACACACACACACACACACACACACACACACACACACACACACACACACACAAGGAAACACATATATGCACACACAGACACTTACAGGTGAGGTGGCACAAATCTGTTACACAGACCTCACATTATCCAAATGGTGACATGCATGACACATAGCCCTCAACATCATGCATTGCAGCCAGTTTTACTCCATGTAACTAACAATATAGAGCTCTGGGATACATGAGTACTGTTAGTAGTTGACGGCCCTTCCCCAGCACAGACTGCACCCATGTACACATCATTGCTGTTCACCTGCATAGCACAGTGGCAACTACTACAGAACATACCTCACAACTGTACAGATCCTTGCAGAATGTGTAGATGTCTGGCTCATATGTTTGCTCTGTTTCTCATAACCCCTGTGTTTGTCTGATACATAACTGGGATGATCTAAGAGCAATGTCACTAATTAATGACATACATTTGAGTTTCAGATCTCCAAACCATCAGTAAATGTATGGTCACACAAATCCTCTTACACCACCAACCTACTAAGCTTACAGTGGATATGATAAGTGTATACACCCATGTTAACATGCCATGTTCTTGAAATATATAAAATGAAACTGCAATAATGCATTCAAAATATTACCCACCTTTCATGTGACATATGAGCTGTGCAATCCAATCGATAAACAAACAAATGTGTTACATGTAAAATATATTGAGTGAAATATGTACAATATGGTGGTTGCATAAATGTGCACACCCTTAAAATGTTATTTTGTTTAAGCACCTTGTAAGTGACTTACAGCATTTACTCTTCTTGGGAAGGTGTCTATCAGCATGGGACATCTTTAATGGCCATAATGTGGCTACTCTTCCTTGCAAAGGTCCCACAACTCTGTCAGATTGCAAGGGCAGCTCATGTGCACATCCCTCGTCAGGTCACACTGGGGATTTTCTATCGGGTTTAGGTCTAAGCTCTGGCTGAGCCAATCCATAACCATGAGTGTGTTCAGGTGGAGCCATTCTTAGGTAGCTTTGGATGTATGCTTCAGGTTTTTTTCATGTTAAAGGCTGACACCCCTCCCCATCCTCAGTGTTCTTGCAAATGCCTGATGGATTTGGGGCAGACGTGAGTGTTATTTGGAACTGTTCAGAATTCCCACCACCATGACTACAGGCCCAGTTCTGCTTTGAAACACTATCCCCACACCAGGCCAATGTCACCAGCATGATTCACCCATAGTGATGGCGGTCTTCAGGTGAAGAGAGGTGTTGCTTGTGCACCACATGTGTTTTTTGGTGTTGTGGCTGTGAGATCGATCCATTGTCTCATTACACCATAACACATTTTTGCACATGCCTTTGGGAGTATTGCAAATTGTATCGACCCCTGGGTGTTTTTTGGTGTGAGGAAATGCTTCCATCTTCTGACCCTACCCCACAGGCCAGACTTATGCAGAATACAGGAGATTGTTCTCACATGTAGTACACAACACCACTACATGCAAGAGATTCCTGCAGCTCCCTCGGTGTTGCTATATGTCTCCTGGCAGCCTATGTGACAAGGTTTTGACATGTATTTTCATCAGTTTTGGAGGGATGTCAGGTTCTTTTCAACAGCACTGTTGTCCCATATTCAATCCACCTTTTGATGACTGTCTGCACTGTGTTCCATGGTGTATGCAGTAGTAATGTTGTTGTACATTACTCCTGACTAATACCTTTCAAATATGAGATCCCGTTGCTGCTTTGTAAGCTGTCTGCAAGCCATGGCTTTTGCTGTTGCAGGCAACTGAGCAAATGTCATGAATATCCTACTTGGACAGCAGACTGTTATTTGGGGTTACTCAAAGTGCCTTTACTTGATAGTAGGTATATACCCAAGCAGACTGAATGTTGTCAGTAAATCACAAGCTGCTGCAATCAAATACTATTTGAAGGGTGTGCACACGTATGCATCCAGCTTATTGTAAAGTTTGTATACTCCATATCTGGTGCCCAACAGATTGGTTGGTTTTACAAGTGAATTGTTAATGTTATAGGTCACATTAAAGGTTGGAAAAGGTGTGGACTGACATATTGTAGTCTCAATTTGTATATATCACAAACACCTGGCATCTTAACAGGAGTGTGTACACTATTTATATCCACTGTATGAGTAATGTTTCACACATGTCCCTACCTTAGGCCATTTGACCCCCCCCCCCCATTTTGTTGGTGTCTGTCCAGAAATCTTGCACAGACAGGTTATGAGGTATGCTACAGGAATGTTACATTCTCTTCAGATAGGCCCTTGTGGTGACCACCGTAATGCAATACAGTTAACCCCACCACAAGTGAACATGCACATAAAGCAATATGGCTATGAGTGACTGTTGTGTGCATGGTAAATTGCATCCCCTTCACATGCCTGGGGTATTGACAAACCACAACAGAACAATTCCATACTCACTAGCTTCAGGCTGCTGTCCCACATGCAGACCAGCGGGACCTAGGTAGTTGTGGGAAAGAGGTATTGTCAGCAGACTCACATGTGGCATTGATACCAGATGGATGCAGCATGTCTGCACATTTACATTGCAACCCCCAATACTATACAATTTTCTGTCCTTCACCAAAGATGTGTACGTCTGTGAATTAGAAAAGCCCATCCACAGCTGCAATCTGACCTGACACATGCATGTAGATACTCAACAGATACAAGTATGTCTGCTAGACTAGTCTAGTAATCTCCACTGGGGCCTTACCTGATGCTCCTTGTTCATTGTCTGGGTGCCACCCTCCTCCAGCATGTGGGAGTCTGTACCCTGATGTTGCACTGGGATGAGTGCCCAAAGGTTGGTGAAAAGCTCCTCAGTTGGTGTCAGTGGGGCCTGCATGGCTGGGCCCCCATCTGTGGCTGTGCATTCCCTGACCATGGCAGCAGCCCTTTGCTGGGCACGGCATATGAGGTCAGTTGCACAATGCCAAACCTGCTCGTATATATGTGCATGCAGGCTAACATCATTTACCCTGTGGACAAAGTCATTCCACAGGGCAGTCCTCTCCCGCATATATTGCTGGCTCCGGCCAAACATTATGGCATGGTTCTGTAGTATGGCGTCTATGATTATATTTGTCTCAGCCACTGAGAAAGTTGACCTTCACTGATGCGACATTGCACCTAGAAGACATAAACAGGGAAACACATCACAGGACCTCATACATTTGGCAACAGTATGTACAGAACCTGCACATCTACATTGACTACCACTAGCTACCACTCACACCCACACCATATCCATGTAATCTATCAGCACATTATCAGCTTTAATTGCACTCCTACTCCTGATGTGTCATAATCTCCCCAATGAGGGCCAGTTAATTGGGGTCTATATTAAATCATCGAATGCTTAGAAAAGTGAACAATGATTTATCAACCCCATGTAAGTGAAAGCTTACAAACTCGAATGCTTAGAACAGCGATTTTTTTCCAAGGGGAAAAAAAAAAATCGCTGTTCCAAAAAAAAAAAAAACACTTAAAACATAACATAAAATGGAGGGCTTCACCCCCCACAATCCCCTACTTAAATATACCAACTCTGAGATTACACTATAGTGATGAAAATGGCAAAGTAACGGACGCGGCCAAACTATTTCTTTCCCAGGGAAAGAATTCACTTATATGCCGCTTTGTAATTTTGCATTTTTGTCTTTTCACGTTTGACCAAGACGCATTCGAAAGAATGCATCTTTGGTCATCTAGTAGGAACCCCTTAATTGCACAATCCTCTATTCTTCATTCATGTCTGCATAGAGGGATGACATTGGCTATCTTCCATGTGGATGGGCTGTTGATGTTGCTTGGTGTGACTACAGTATGTAATGGAGCTGGGAGCACAAGCCTGAGTTCATGTAGGATGCAGACAGGGATGTTATAAGGTCCCATGGATACTTCCGTCTGTTGCCTTTCAATAGGCAATATGTACCTGCTCACTGGTGATGAGAGGAGGGTTGCGGGTGCTGTGCATATCCACCTATAGTGATGCTGAACCGGGGGGGGGGGTGATGTTTGCCCTAAACCTATCTGCAGCAGGTTGGCTATAGCTATGTTGTGTGTGTGTGTGTGGTCTGATTCACTACCATTGCAGGGTGGGTTGGTTTGTTGCCTCTGAGACTGCAGACATATATGAAGATGGCCTTGTGATTGGCCTTGGTGGATGTGTCCAATTTGTACTCATAGTTAGCCTTACATTAATCCACCTGTGACTTTATATGCTTGTTCAGACAAAGGCTGACTTGATGCCAAGTTGGTGCCTACTCCTACTTTGCCCTGTACAGCTAATATTGGGACCAAGTCTGTAGTTTGTGTATTGCTGCTGTCCAACAAAGGGGATTACTCTGCTTTGGTGGAGGCGTTTTAGAAGCAAGGTATTGCTGAGTCCATACAGCTATGTAGGTGTTCTTATAGCTGTTTGTAGTAGACATGGACACAAAGTCATAACACAGCTGGACACCTCCCCAATTTCAAACTGATAATCATGCTTATTGTAGTACTCATGGCTGTGTCAGGGCAATGCAACAAGCAGTAGCTGTAGAAATGTAACTGTTGGATGCACAGTAACTAAGATTACACACATGTACAACATGTACAGCTTATTTAACTGACATTTTGCATCCCATGTCTGTTGTTATGAGGCAGCCAGATACAACTACTCATACTTACATGTAGACAGGTAATACCTGATATACATTTCTGTTCTATGTCAGTATGGCACACAGTATTCTCACTCTTGCTGCCCAGTCATCCCTCTCAACCCATTAGAACAGAACATCTTGTAGGACACCACAAATACATGGGGGGAAATGGGACAATATTAGTGACAGTGTTTTAATATTGCTGAGTCATTTGATAGCACAGTAGCCTTTGCATTGATAGACATACCCTGGGGGATGTCCAAAACTCATATGGCAGGAAGAGAGGAGAAAAGCTAGAAGTGTGGTAGTGAGGGTAAGGACTTTTAATGTTGGCTGTATGACTGGTCTAGGGACAGAGCTAGCTGATCTGATGGCCAGAGGAAGGTTGATATATTGTGTGTGCAAGAGACCAGATGGAAGGGAAGTACATCTAGGGGTATCTGAGGCAGGTCACAATTGTGCTATCATGGTGAGGATGGGAGGATAAAGGGGGTAGGGGTTATCTTGAAGGAACAGTATGCCAAGAGTGCTTTTGGAGGATGACATGTGTGTCTGATAGAGTGATGTTTATGAAGCTGGAAACTGATGGTGTAATGATGAATGCTGTAAGTGCATATGCTACGCAAGTTGGTTATGCAATGTTTGAGAAAGAGAAATGTGAAGTCAGTTGGATGACATGGCGATGACTGTACCCAAGGGTGACAGACTGGTGATTGCAGCAGATTTCAATGGGCATGTCGGTGAAGGGAACAGAGGAGATGAGGTAGTGATGGGTATGTATGGTGTTAAGCAATGGAATGCAGACGGTGAGATAGTAGTGGATTTTACAAAAAGGATGGACATGGCTGTGGTGAATACATACTACAACAAGAGGGAGGAACATAGGGTGACATACAAGAGTGGAGGAAGACGCACACGGGTGGACTATATCCAATGTAGGAGGGCCAGTTTGAAGGAGATGGGAGACTGTAAAGTGGTGAGAGGGGAAAGTGTAGTTAGGCAGCATAGAATGTTGGACTGTAAGATGACATTGGTGATTAAGAAG
The DNA here is from genome assembly GCF_019279795.1 of Protopterus annectens. NCBI lineage: Eukaryota > Metazoa > Chordata > Ceratodontiformes > Protopteridae > Protopterus > Protopterus annectens. Next base: position 716,916,084 of record NC_056751.1, on the reverse strand, counting down.
AGGAGTGTGAGGGCAGCACCAAGGATCAAATGGTGGGAATTAGAAAAGGGTGATTGTGAGGTGGAGTTCAGGGAAGAGGTAAGACAGGCACTCAGTAGATGTGAAGATTTAACAAATATCTGGGTAGTACAGCAGAGCTAGTAAGGGAGACAGCTATAAAGGTGCTTGGTGTAACATGTGGATGAAGGAGTACAAGGACACCTGGTGTTGGACTGAGGAACAAGACAATATACAGAGAAAGAGGTTAAGGAAGAAGGAGTGGGATTGTCAGAGAGATGAATAAAGTTGACAGGAATATAAGGAGATGAGGTGCATGGCAAAAAGAAAGGTGGCAAAGGCTAAAAATGAGGCATATGAAGAGTTGTATGACAGATTGGACACTAAGGAGGGATGAAAGGACTTGTACCAATTGACTAAACAGAGTGACTGTGCTAGGAAAGATGTGCAGCAGATAAGGGTGATAAAGGATAATGAGGGAAACGTACTCACAAGCAAGGAGAGTGTGTTTAGCAGATGGACAAAGTACTTTGAGAGGCTCATGAATGAAGAGAATGAGAGAGAGAAGGTTGGATGATGTGGGTATGGTGAATCAAGAGTTGCAATGGCTTACCATGGAGGAAGTGAGGATAGGTATGAAAAGGATGAATACTGGAAAGCCTGTTGGTCCACATGACATACCTGTGGAAGCATGGAGGTGTTTAGGGGAAATGACAGTGGTGTTTTAATCAGATTGCTTAATGATATCTTGGAAAGTGAGAAGTTGCATGAGGAGTGTAGAGAAAGTGTTTGGGTACTGTTTTAATAATAAGGTTGATGTGCAAAGCTGTAGTAACTACACAGGGAAAACATTGATCAGTCACAGCATGAAATTATGAGATAGAGTAGTGGAAGCTAGGTTAAGCAGGACGGTGATGAGTAGTGGTCAGCAGTATGTTTTCATGCCAGGAAAGAGCACTACAGATGCAATGTTTCTCTGAGAGTGTTGATGGAGAAGTGCAGAGAAGGTCAGAAGTTGATTTGTGTCTTTCTGGAGTTAGAGAAAGCATGTGACAGGGTGCCTAGAGAGGAGTTGTGGTATTGTATGAGGAAGTCATGGGTGGCAGAGAGATATATGTAAGGGTGGTACAAGATATGTACAAGGGTGGTGTGACAGTGATGAGGTCTGCAGAGGGAGTGATGGATGTGTTTAAGATGGAGGTGGGATGACATCATGGATCAGCTATGAGCCCTTTCTTATTTGAAATGGTGATGGACAGGTTGACAGACACAATCATACAGGAGTCCCCATTGACTATGATGTTTGCGGATGACATTGTGTTGTGCATTGAGAGTAGGGAACAAATTTAGGAGACCATGGAGAGATGGAGCTATGCTCTAGAGAGGAGAGGAATGAAGGTCAGCCAGACTAAGACAGAATATCTGTCTGTGAATGATGGAAAGGATAGCAGAATGTTGAGGATGCAGGGACTAGAGTTGGCAAAGGTGGATGAGTTTAAATGATTAGGATCAACATTTCAGAGTAATGACGACTGTGGATGACAGGTGAAGAAGATAGTACAGGCAGGATGGAGAGGGCTTAGAAGATTGTCAGGAATGATTTGTGGCTGACGAGTAACAGTAAAAGTGAAAGGGAAGGTCTACAAGAAGGTAGTGAGACCAGCTATACTATATGGGTTGGAGACAGTGGCATTGACAAAAAGGCAGGGGTCAGAGCTGGATGTGACAGAGTTACACATGTTAGGATTTGCACTGGGTGTGATGAGGGTGGACAGGATTAGCAATGTGTATATGAGAGGGTCAGCCCATGTTGGACGGTTTTGAGACAAAGTCAGAGAGGCAAGATTACATCGGTTTGTCCATGTGCTGAGAAGGGATGCTGAGTATATTGAAAAAAGGATGGTAAGGATGTAGCTGCCAGGTAAGAGGAAAAGAGGAAGGCCTCAGATAAGGTTTCTGATGTGGTGAGAGAGGACATTCTGGTGGTTAGTGTGACAGAGCAAGATGCTAAGGAGAGGCAGAAATGGCAACAGATGATCCACTGTGGCAACCCCTAATGGGAACAGCCAGAAGAAAAAGAAGGACATGTTGCAATGTCAGTCTTCACTGATTTGCTAATGGTTTGCCAGACATAACACAACTCTATGAGTAAATGACTACAGATATGAAGCACATATATGGTCAGTGTGCATAACACTGGACAGTTTAATGGTATGAGCTTGGTTTATCATGTACAGTTCAACACACACATCTGCAACAGTACTTTACTATGCAAATATCATAGATAGGTCTCTCGCATTTCTGAGACAATCAAGTATATCATAGTTGCATTCACAAGTAAGATATAGATATTTAAGATGTCCCAGTAGCTGGCCTAGCATTGTCACAGTCAGTATTGTTCAACACACACTCCAGCAGTAGTCATATGTGAGTCATCCTTTTCTTGGGTGACACAGGGGCCTAACCTATCATCTACGGCACTGCAGACAGACCCAGATGCTATGGCTATAGGTTCTGATAAGCAATATATCATTATAGCAAGTTTTGTTGCAGCATATATGTTAAACATCCTATTTGCCATTCTTACATACCCCCTACTGCAGTCCATTACATGATTATTTGTTTGATATACCTGCTTTTTTTCAAGTGTATATGGTTATATCCTGCTTGTTTTTCTCGTTTCACTGTTTCCCCTCTCTCTCTCTCTCTCTCTCTCTCTCTCTCTCTCAAGGATGTAGGGTGTACATCTGTTTTGTATAGGCAGCAGCTTGCCTTTTGTAGGTAATTCTCATGACCAGCTGATGGCCTGTACACCAACTGGTGTCCCCCACTTGCTAATTGCATGCAGAACAGTTGTGTTGTTATTCCTATAGCCAATGGTATGGCAACACACTCCTATAACTGAGTACTTCATGTGGACGTTAGCCATTTTCCTTGCCAGTGAGGAGAACTTCATGGAGGTGTGTGAACAACAGCATCACAGAGGATATTTGGAAATACATCTTACAACCAAAACTGTGGAGACATACCAACAAAATGGGGGAGAATGGTCCAGACATAGGAATAGAATGTAAGTATTGCTGTTATACATTTGGATTAATGCTAGTCTAACAGGGTTTATATGGACATGGAGTTTCTGTGTGACTATAACTCTAACAGTGTTATGTGTTTGACATAATTCTTAACTGTAGGGCTATCTGCAAAATGGCCAGAGTTTGGTCTCCTATGTTTGGTGTGTTCCTCAGACATTTTTTATCTTTGGAAAATCAGTAGCATACTCTTGGGATTGCAGTCAGTAGCTGCTAACATCCATCTGTGTTTCTGACCTCATATCCCTCAGAAAAGATATGTTACAACTAACCCTGTTACACCAGCAACTTTTTCAGTTTATAGCAGCAATATTTCAAATATGCCCTGTTTTTGGGCCTCTGTCCCACAATTATGTCAGGCTTTGTCCAGATGTCATGCAGCAAGAGGTTGATAGGTATGGTATATGATTTAGTGCCCACATTCCTGATATCATCCCAGTGATGTAGCAGACTGCCAGACATGTTACATGGAACAGGCCTTATATATGAGTGCAAAGCCTGGACATTCCGTGGGACTCTGTACAGTTGAGAGGTCTGTGTATTTCTGTCAATTGTTGACAGACTGTCAGGATTTTGTAGCAGTGTTGTGTGTCAATGTTAATTGGCCTGTGTAGGGAGGGGGTGGATGTATATGTTATGACCCTTTTTTTATCTGCCTGTGCATGCTGCTCCTATTTCTGGTGGTCAATCAGCTATATATGTTTGTAGGAGCAGACTGAGATGTCCCATACTGTGGTCAGGCGTCATACTACACTATGAATTGGGCCAGTATATGTAGGGGTAGTGTGTGAGTGGCAAACATGCTGAGATGGTTTTGTTCACACAGGCCTTATACTGTACTGTTCCTTTGGCTTACTGGTATGTCACTGTGACTGTGGTGGAAATGGTTATGGGTATGCACTTTCACAATGGTGTCTGTTTTTCAGTGCTGTTACATCCCTACAGTGCCTGATATATTTGCCAATACATGTGTAATTCCCCCTAGTGGATTTGGGTTAGTGGTGTGTCAGTCTGTAGTTTGGGCAGTGCTTGGTGACATGCTTAGCACCTGAGTGTAGCTTCCCTAATTGATGTTATGTCCAGATATTTGTAGGATGTGTAGTGGTGGTGCCGCGGTAGCATTGTCACCTCACAGTATGACGTTGTCCTGTTCGATTCTCAGTGAAAGCGTCTTCTGTGTGGAGACATGCGTGAATGGGTGTACCTTTGTTGAAGGTTGTGTGTCAGGGCTGGCTCGATGCGTAACTGCACGCACGAAAATCTACTGCTAATCATTAGCGGACCGGAGTTCCATTGTGGTGACCCCTAACCAGGAAAAGCTGAAAGATACAACTACAACTGTTGCCTGTCCCCCATAAGTGTGTATTTCTGACACATCAGTGGGATGATGTGAGGATTTCAGTCACTAACTAGTGAGAAGTAATTGAGTGTTGGACTTGTGCTATTTCAGTCAATATATGTTAGGACAGACATGTTAGGGCATTACTGCAGCAACCGTGTCAGCTTATCGACTCCAGTATTTCAGATATGTCCCCATTTTCATGGCTTTCTCCCCCCACTTTTCAGGCTTGGTCCAGATTCGTTGCACTAAGGGGTTCTGAGCCTACCTCTTGACTGTCCAGATTGTTGCAGTATGTCCAGGTTTATTGCTCATATTTCTGGTCTATTGCACAGATTCATTATTTTTATATCCCTGGTAAATCATTGTGATGATCTGAGGATTTCTGACAGTAAATGGTGACATACATTTCAGTTTCAGAACTCACATACTTCAGAACATGTATGCTGAAACAAACCCTGTCACTCTGGCAACATTCTATACTTCAAAGAGCAATATTTAAATATATCCCTAGTTTTGGCCCATTGTCCCCCAATTTGGACAGCCTTTGGACAGATTTCTTGCAGTAAGAGGTTGAGAGCTATGGTTGTAAGGTATGACTTCACTACATGTTATGAGTATATATATATATATATATATATATATATATATATATATATATATATATATATATATATATATATATATATATTATGTAGATCTCTATATTATATATATTTTGTGCATCTCCATACATATATACATGTGTATATGTATAAATACAAAACCTGACTGATTCTATGGAATCTTTTCCCTACTGTTGAATAACTACTGCATGTGTTTGAAGAAGCATCAGTGATCTCTACAACTCAAGTGGTGTAGTGATACATAGCTCGGACTATGGTATACAGGACCTTAGGTTTGAGAATTGGCAACACTGGTCATTTTGTTGCTAGGAAGAACAGTGGCTGATGGAAACAGAGTGATTAAAGCAGTTTTAAGCAGTTGTAAGTGAGTTTGTGCAGGTTTGCACAATGCTAAGCAATGCCAACACACGGTTACATGTACAAATGCTTAATCTGTGTTGGCTTCACTTAGCGATGTTTAACAGTGGGCATATCCACTTAGCTGAGCTACCTGCTGCTTAGCATTCATGTCTGAGCAATGCTTAAACCTGCTAAGCATAGCTGAGTATTATTAATGATTGCTCACAGTTCATTCTTATAAAATATCTTTTATATATATTTCTATACATATATTATTATAATAATATTATGATATTATATTATTATAACATTATAATATTATCATAATTATATTATATCCTTATAATATTATTATATTATATTGCATTTTTATATTTTTTATATATTTCTTATAAAATATAAAATGTGCTTTCATTGCAGTAGCAAGGGGTGTAACTATACCGTATGGGACATGTGTTTACATGGGTGGTTTCACATGTTATATGCACTCACACTTCCATTTTACACCAACTACACTACCCTGGTAGACAAAAATAACTCACCACATATTTTAATATAAAAATAGTACTTTTAACACTGATTTGCCATGTAAAATTGGATTGCCTGTTCTAGTACTCAAACTGTGAATGCCTGCATGCAAAACTGGGACTCGGACCTCTACACTACCTTGGTTTGGGGATGTGCACTGTATATTTTTATTTAACTCCTATTGCATATTAATATTATATTATTATATTAAATGGAGAGTATTGAGGTTTTTGGCCATGTCATGCAGGACTGCTGTCATGACATAATGCCATACATTTCAGTTTCAGACTTTTATACTTCAAAACATTCATGCTAATGCATAACCTGTTTTCTATCAGCTTTCTGTATGTCCTCTGTGCAGATAGGATGATACCAATGCTCAGGCTGTGGTTGACTACACTGCAGAATGGGTCTGAGAGCCCATGACTGTGTTCATGTAGGATGTAGTCAGGAATGGCATCAGGCCTATAGAGACCTCTATGTGTTGCCTTTGAGAAGGCATTACAGACCTGCTTCCTGATCATGAGGGAAAGGGAGCAGGTGCTGTAAATGCATATGTGTACCTATGGGGGGATGGGGGGGTGAAGTTTACACTTCACCTGTCTGCAGATGGCTGTCTATATCTATGGCATATGTGTATGTGGTGTTATTGACCACCACTGCAGAGCAGATATGTGTGTTGCCTCTGGAATTGCAGACACATGTCTGGAAAGCCTAGTGATTGGCCTTGGTGGATGTATCCAGTTTGCACTCAAAGACAGTCTTAGTGTACATCACCTGTGACCTTATTTGTTTGTGCAGAACAAGGTGGCATGGGTGCCAATGAGGCACCTGTTCCTTCTTGGCCTGTCCTGCGATTATTTCCACCTATGATGGTAGCTGTGTATTGCTGCTGTCCACCACAGGTGTTCAGACTACCTGGCGGGGGTTGATGTCCTGTCAGGTATTGCTGAGGCCATACAGCTATGTAGGTGCCCACATAGTATTGTGGTGTGGGCCTGGACAATGCTGCTAGTTCCACCATATGGGGCATCCTTCATGTGGGCCTTGCCCTTTTTCCTTGCCTGCGCAGGGGACATTACAGAGGACTGGGGGCTACAGCTTCACAGACAGTAGGTGTGAATACCTCACAGGACAGGAAATGTGGAGACAGGGACAAAGCTCCAGAATTGGGTACAGATTGTATGTCATTAGTGTTGTTATACACATGGGGGGTTGATAGATTGAAAGGGTTCATCTGGACATACATTTACTGAGTGACTTGACATCTGACAGTGATATGCCTCTGACATACCTCTTAATTGGCATGTTTTCCATAGACTGTCCAGAGGTTTGCCTGTTATGTTTGGTCAGTTCCTTGAACAACGTCCATTTTTGTTGGGTCAGTAGGATAATGTGAGGATTGTAGTCACTAACTGTTGACTTCCATTGGTGTTCCAGTCATCATATCCTTCAGGGATGTTATGTTACAACAACATATGTAACACCAGCCACTGTTTCAGTTTGTAACACCATTATGTGTGATATGTCCCTCTTTCTAGTCCCCTGTCCTCCAAGTACATCATGCGTTGTCTAGATGTCCTGCACTACATGGTGCATAGGTATGTTATATCATTAATTTCCAACTGCACTCCAGTTATCATCTCTGTGACCTAGCAGACTCCTGGCTGTAGTATGCATCAGTGGCCAGGTTATGGTTCTACACCCAGGAAATTCTGTGGAATTCTGTACCTATGACAGTTATGCATGTCTAGCCATTGTGAACAAACTGCCAAGATTGTTTAGCAGTGTTGTGTGTAGATGTTTGTTGGGCTGGGTAGGGACAGTAGCAGATGTGAGTGCAATACATCCTTTACCTATCTGAATGTGCATGCTACTATGACTACTGGCGGTCTATCAGGTCTGTATGCCTGTAGGGACAGACTGTGAAATGTCCTGTAACACCTCAGGATTCCCAGTATACTGTGATTTTTGGCAAGTATAAGTCAGTATAGTGTGTGACTGGCAATCAGGATATGTTTGTTCAGACAGTTGTTCTACTCTGGAGTTCATTTTGGGGACTGGTATTTTGCTGTGACTGTGGTGCAAATGTTTTTGGGTGGACAGTTTTGCACCACTGTCTGCATTTCATTACAGTTCCATCCCTGTAGTGCACGCTATATTTGAATATACACGGATAATTGCCCAGAGCTGATGTGGGGGAGTGTTGTGTTGGTCTTACTGTGCTTCATAAGGTGCTGAGTGACATGTTTGGCAGCTGTCAGGGGATTTCCATTCTGTTGCATAACTGCGGTAATACCTGTACACTGTCCAGAAGTCTAGACACTGTCCAGATGCATGGCTCATATGTTTGGTCTGTTCCCCAGACAGTTGTCCTTGGATACTCTGGGGAATGCAGTCAGTACATGCTAACATCCATTGGTGTTACTGACTTCATATCATTTAGAACAGATATTTGAGAACAAACCCAGTACCACCAGCAACTGTCTAAATTTATAACAGCAATATGTCCAATATACCCCTGTGTTTGGGCCTCTGTTCCCCAATTATGCCAGGCTTTGTACAGATGTCATGCACTAAGAAGTTCATAGGTATGTAGTATCATTATTTATTGCCTTCATTCCTGCTACCATCCCAGTGATGTTATAGACATCCAGACATGTAACAAGGAAGTGGCCATAGATATGAGTTTTGTGCTTATACATTCGATGGGAAACTGTACATTTGAGAAGTATGTGTATGTCTGGCCATTGTTAACAGACTGTCAGGATTGTGTAATAGTGTAGTGTGTACATGTTATTTGGGTTGTGTAGGGAGGGGGGTACATGTGAGTGTCATGGGCCTTGTCTATTTGACTGTGCATGCTCCGGTTTTTGGTTACTTATCGCCTGTATATGTTTAAACAGGCAGACCGTAACATGTCCCGTAACACCTCAAGATTCCCACTACACTGGGACTTGGGGCAATATATGTAGGGATAATGGGAAAATGTGTGAGTGGGAAACATGATACTGTTGCTGACACAGTCATTATACTGTAATGTTTAGTTTGCTTACTGTATGTCACTGTGAATGTGGTTGTGGGTATGCAGTTTCACACCAGTGTCTGTTTTTCACTAGTGTTACATCCCTGTAGTGCCTGTTATATTTGAAAATACATGTGTACAGCCCCAGAGCTAGATTTGGGTAGTGTTATGTTAGTCTGATTGTAGTTTGGATGTTGCTTGGTAGGTGAGTGTAGTTTCCCTAATGTTGTGTTATGTCCACACATTCGTGGGATGTCCAGTTATCTGGCCGATATCTTTGGTCTGGTCCCCATAACTTTTGTGTATTCCTGACACATCAATGGGATGATGCGAGGTTGAGGTCACTAACTAATGAGAAGCAACTGAATCCCAGACTTGTGATCTTTCAGTTAATATATGTTAGAACATACAGTGTTACCACATCAACTTTCTCAGCTTATCTACTCACGTGTTTTGGAAATGTCCCTATTTTCATGCCTTTGTCCCACCACTTTGTCAGGCTTGGTCCAGATTCATTGGATTAAGGGGTTCTGAGCATACTTCTCCACTGCCAGGATTATCACAGAATGTCCAGATGTTTGGCCCATACTTTTCTTCTGTTCTACAATTTATTTGCATTTGTCTGGTAAATCACTGTGATGATCCAAGGATTTATGTCAGTATATAATGACATAACATTTCAGTTTCTGTCCTTATATCCTTCAGTAATTGTCTACTGAAATGCACCCTGTTGCTGTAGCAAATGTCTTCATTTCTAACAACGATATTTGAAATATATTGCCCCCCCCCATTTTACAGCCTTTGTACAGTTTTTTTGCACTAAGAGGTTGAGAGGGATGGCTCTGAGGTCTGACTGTACTCTCTGTTATATACATACACACACACACACACACACACACATATATATATATATATATATATATATATATATATATATATATTTCCCTTCCTTTATATATTTATATATGTATATCTATATTATGTATCTATTAATTCATATATATGTTTCAACAGACATATATATATATATATATATATATATATATATATATATATATATATGTGTGTGTGTGTGTATGTGTGTGTGTGTGTGTGTGTATATATATATATATATATATATATATATATATATATATATATATATGTGTGTGTGTGTGTGTGTGTGTGTGTGTGTGTGTGTATGTGTGTGTGTGTGTGTGTGTCTATATACAACACATTTCTCCCTAATGTTGTATGTCTCTATTGCATGATATGTCTGAAAAAGCAACTTAAATTCCTATGTCTCACGTGGTGTAGTGGCGCATTTCTCTGACTATAGTGTGCAGGGTCATGGGTTTGAGACTTGGGACTGCTTTTTTTTCCTTAATGTTAAATGACCAGAATGCATGATATGTTTATTAAAGCATTGCAGCTTTGCATAGTTTAGATGGTGTAGTGGTGTGTTGCTGTAATAATAGCACACATTATCCCAGGTTTGAGATTTGGTAGGGTAGACTATTGTGTTTCTGGGCAGAACAAGGTCTAATTGATACAGTGTGATTAAGGCAGCTGTAAGTGGGTTTGCATGATGGTAAGTGATGCCAAGCTAGGGTTAATCTGTTTTAGCATCACTTACCACAGCTTATTCCTGCTTACCCCATGCTAATTTCTTTAAAAGAAAAGAAAAAGGGGTGATAAGAAAGTGATGAAAAAAGGGGGCATGCGGAGGGAAGTACAGGATGAAAGGTAGCTAAGGATGTGCAGGACAGGTGTAGGAAAGGTCCATAGCTGTCCATTTCTTCTACAGTAACAGTTGTGAATTTCTACAGAATTTTGAGGTGAATTTAATGTAAGAGTGGGATGTTGGGGAAGGATAATAGGTATATTTGGGGAGGTAAGTTGGGTAGGAAGACAGACAGGGCAGACAAGACAGCAGACAGGGGCAGTATATGACACGTGGGGGGTAAACACCTTGGAAGGGGAGGGTGGCTGGAAATCAGATGCCCATGAGCCCTCAAATGGATACAGTGGGACTGAGGTCCCCACCCATGGGCAGTCACCACTGCACTTTCACAGCCCCAAAGGTGGCTGTGCTGGGGGCTGAACAGGAGGGGCAGACTGACCATCAAAATGTGCCAGGTGGCCTTCAGTCTGGCACAGCTGTTCATCAAACTTCTTTTGGATGGTGCTACACACCAAGCCCTGGACCTGGCTATGGGTGATGGTTTCCTGTCCGCATCCACTCTCAGGAGGGAGGTCCCCCTGCCCTGAGGCAGTTCCACCTGAAGGTGGTGCAGGACCAGCAGATGAAGAGGTCTCAGGTTAGGTCCCGCATGTGTTGGGGCTCGATGCCATGGCCAGATGAGGCAGGACAGACAGATCTTGTGGGATCTGCCTTCCCAGACATGCTATGATGTTGAGGTTTTACAAAATATGTTGGTTAGTCATGAATCAAAACATTTCAAAATTAGTTTTAACAGCTTGCATGGGTGTTCCAATTAACCCAAAACAACTGATTTGAAACAGTTCCATGGCAAACAGAGCACATTTATAAATGGAACAACAGTAGGCATCATAACGACATGTAAGTTACATTGATAGCAACAGGCCACCAATGATAGTATTTGAACAGGGAACACTAATAATCAAACAATTCGATATTTGTAGAACAATACGACACATGTCCCCCAAAAGTTGTTTTGGAGAAAAACATACCCATTGATTATGTGGATGAATTATTGGTGCAGATAGGGTGGGGGAGAGAGTGAGATGTCAATTAACAACTGTAGAGGCTTCTATTGTTCACAACTGCACTGATCATTACTCTACTCATCACTCTCCAGGTATGACCTCACTTGTACTGATCGTTACTCTACTCATTACTCTCCAGGTATGACCTCACTTGTACTGATCGTTACTCTACTCATTACTCTCCAGGTATGACCTCATTTGTACTGATCATTACTCTACTCATTACTCTGCAGGTATGACCTCACTTGTACTGATCATTACTCTACTCATTACTCTCCAGGTATGACCTCACTTGTACTGATCATTACTCTACTCATTACTCTCCAGGTATGACCTCACTTGTACTGATCATTACTCTATTCATTGCTCTCCAGGTATGTCCTCACTTGTACTGATCATTACTCTACTCATTACTCTCCAGGTATGACCTCACTTGTACTGATCATTACTCTACTCATTACTCTCCAGGTATGACCTCACTTTACATCTACCTATGGCCTGGGGTTGGGCAGTGGAATTTTTGTACACAGTGTATTACTAAAGCCTTCTTAAAGCTAATACATACATTTCCTTACTTGGCAGACCTGTGGAGGAAATATCTGTTAACACTACTTGACTGTTTCTACACATATTCACATATTCAAGGTTACATATGTGACATTAACAGGGGTGTCCTGCACGCATGGTGTGTGTGTGTGTGTGTGTGTGTGTGTGTGTGTGTGTGTGTGTGTGTGTGTGTGTGTGTGTGTGTGTGTGTGCGATACTGCCATACTCTGCCTGGATTTCTATCTGTCACCCTGGGTATTGGCAGTGGTGACCACTAGCTGTGACAGTGCGACACTTGAGGGACATTTATCTGAAGAAACAGCTTGGCGTATGTACTTATCTTGCTGTCATTTGCAGCGCTGGGGTTGGATAGTGGAAGTGTTGTACACAGTGAATTAGTACAGCCTTCTTACAGCTAATAGAAACATTTCCTTACCTGGCAGACCTGTGGGGGAAATTTCTGTTAGCACTACCTGACTGTTTCTACATATATTCACATATTCAAGGTTACATATGTGACACTGACAGGGGTGCCCTGCACTCATGGTGTGTGTGTGTGTGTGTGTGTGTGTGTGTGTGTGTGTGTGTGTGTGTGTGTGTGTGTGTGTGCTACTGCCATACTATGCCTGGATTTCTATCTGTCACCCTGAGTATTGGCAGCGGTGACCACTAGCTGTGACAGCGTGACACTTGAGGGACATTTATCGGAAGAAACAACTTGGTGTATGTACCTATCTTATTGTCATTTGCAGCCTTGGGGTTGGACAGTGGAAGTGTTGTATACAGTGCATTAGTACAGCCTTTTACAACTAATAGAAACATTTCCTTAACTGGCAGACCTGGAAGGAAATTTCTGTTAATACTACCTGTTTCTAAACATATTCACATATTATTGGGTGAAATTATGCATACAGCTTACTACCACTCTGGGGATTCGAACCATGCCTGTTTGTGCAAAAAGCTACAACAAGGTTGTGTTGTAACACAACAAGCTATTGAAGAAAGTCTGTTTTTTTTGCTTGACTGTTTTCTGCCTAATACTCCCTTGATTGGACAATCTGACCTTGTAATTCTGACATTCATGCATGGCAGATAGTTCTTGTACTGTATATTAATACTTTGACATATTACAATCTGGAAAGTAATGGCTAAAACAAAGCACTGCTGTAGGGGATACAGTATAATAATTTACACATTACTATTAAGGGATCAGATCTTGATGTATGGAACATTTCATATATCTCCTGTTATACAGATCTACAATCTTTGTTAGACGAGCCTCAATTAATTCATGCTGTCAGAGCCATAGTTGCTGTGCAGACCCTGTGCACATTTAGATTCATACCACCACATACTATATCTCCTGTTATACAGCTCCACAATCTTTGTCAGACGAGCCTCAATTAATTCATGCTGTCAGAGCCATAGTTGCTGTGCAGAATCAGTACCCATTTAGATTCATACCACCACATACCTAAGTAAACACAACAGTCTGGGGTTTTTAGTTTTATTGAATGGTAATGGCACTTTTATTGATAGATATCCTGTAGATCAGTATTACTCTGCTAATGTCTCATTTATTCATTACACATACTCCTTTCTATTTATTTGCCCTGAGTACTGCAAGCTAGATTTATACTCACCAGCCTCCCAGCATAGACATAGCAACCTGCTGGCTTAGGCGTCTATGTTCACCCTCCCTCTCATCTGCAGCTGTACAGGAGATAAAGAAACATGTATGAATACCTATCAATCACATACGCAGGCTGGACTTTGGTGAACAGTTATTGATACTGATACTTAGAGACTTCTCAGACATTTTGTGCCCGTACGTCTTGGGTCCACTGATCCAAGAGCTCCCGCTTCCTATGCTTGAGGTCAGCAAAATGGTGTCAGACCTGTTCATCAGTTTAAGGGATGCCAGCAGCACTGGTGAGATCAGGTGTGAGATGATCCCAGGCCTCTGCTTTGCATTGGGAGCCCTGGTACTGGCCCTATAGCAGTCGCTCCTTATGGTCTTTCACTAAGAGTCCAACCATGACCATGGACTCCTGAATGCCCCAGCATTGTGCCCAAAAGCACAAACCCTCTCCTACGGCAGCCATAGTGCCTGCAAAGATGAGCTATAACTGGTTATTGCTGTATTACCACTTGCAAGGTTTAAATAGAGCCAAGTTCTTGTCCTTTGCCATCATTGGACCATGTTGAATGTGCTGAGCTAAGCTAAGCAATGCACAATCCCACATAGCTAAGATTGGCAGTGCTTAAAGGGATAGATTTTGAGCACTGCTTACCAATGTGCAAATCCACTTAGCTAGGCTACTTATTGCTTAGCATTTACACTTCAGGAATGCTTACACCAGGTTAGCATAGCTGTGCGCTACTTAGCATTGCTCACATTTCATTTTATAAAGTATCAGGATTGTGAGATTGATTCATCATTAGTGACATATTATAATGTTATGTTTACCCTCCATGACATCTCCTATATACTTTCATTAAATTACATTCTTGTGTTGACTATACTGTATGGGCCACTTGCATTTATATGGGGGTTTGACATCTTTTCTAGACTGACATCTCACTTTTGGACCTGCTACACTACCCTGGTAGACAAAAACAGTTGCTACATAATTTAAATTTACAAAAATAATTTTAACACTACTTTTCCATAGAAAAGCAAGTTGCCTATTTTGGTACTTAAACCGTAAACACCTACATCTAAAGCCAGAACTCTAGCCACTACACTGTCTCAGCAGGAGAAGTTGACTTCTATATTGGCATCTATCTCCTATGGGATGTTTAAGCTATGCTAATCAGAGGGCCATAACGTGCACACCTGCTTAGGTCTGCTTAAACATCCCTTACTCTAGAAAAAAATTATATATTATTATTATATTATTATGTTATATAAGTGAGTTTTGTGATGTCCTGACAACTCATTGAGGACTGCAGTTGTGAAATAATGGCATTAATTTTGCTTTCAGGCTTCTATCCTTCAGGGACTCCTGCTAATACATATCCTGTTTTCTATCAACTTTCTAAGTGTGTGAGGGCAATTTTTCAGATGTGTCCCTATTTTATTATTTATTCCCCCCATTATTTGTGCCTTTGTCAATATGCATTTCTGTAAGGGAATATTGGCATACATTTGCTTTCAGACTTCCACCCTTCAGTAATTCATGGTAATGCATGACCTGTTTTCTACCAACTTTCTATATTTAGTGGGCAATATATGTGTTTTTTCCCTTTTGAGGGATTTATCCCCCATTACTTGTGCATTTGTACACATTTCCTGCTTTGGCAGATTGTGTAGGTGTCATATGGCACTTTGGCAATGCAGGGTGTGTGTCACAGAACCTGTCACACACCACCTGCATTGCTTTCTTCATGCCGATGTTTATTTCAGTGTCCGCAGACACTGAAATGATCATTATTTTATTTTAGTGTCTGCAGACACTGAAATACTGGCATAATATTAGAGTAAATCTCTAATATTATGCCAGATCGATTTAGAAAGTACTGTACAGCACTTTCTGAGTGCAGGGGGGTGTGTTCAGTGTCTGTGCACTACTTGGACATGCTCCCTGCACTCATTCATGGTTCATGTCCATATAGGTAGTACAGTAGCATGCCATCATAAATATGCAAGGTGCGCTACTGTGCTATACAGACACGAACCATTCCGTGCAAGAATAGTTTTATTCTTGCATGAAATTTATTGAATCCCAGGGAGATTCTTATCATAATTTGATTTGGAAATGGATACAGTGATAAAGGTAAAAGGAACACTGCAAATGTCTTCTTCTTTAATGACTTCTACTCCTGCTGGTCTTCCTTTGAACTGCAGCTGATCTGTGATAGTTTCAGTACATACACAAAAAAATAAGTGAAGATTTTTCACTTCCTGAGTTGTTTTAAATTAATGTAACAGTCTACAGTACATCTGCTTTAGCTAAGGTCTACATTAGTATTCCCAGTAAATAACTCCACTGTATTTTTGCCATTTAATCAGTCTTCTTCTTCTTTTGGCTTTTCCTGGTTAAGGGTTGCCACAGCGGATCACCTGTCTGCTAATGATTGGCAGTGGAGTTTTATGGTGTCGAGTTGCCAGCCCGGCGCCCAACCTTTCACAGAAGGCACATACATGCACACACTCACACCTAGGGCCAATTTAGAGTGCCCAATCCACCTACAGCATGTCTTTGGGATGTGGGAGGAAACTGGAGTACCCAGAGGAAACTCAAGTGACCACAGGGAGGAGATGCAGACTCCGCACAGAAGACTCCCCAGCCGAGGATCGAACCAGAGAACCTCTTGCTGTGAGGCATTATAATTTAATCAGTCTAATTGTTGATATTAAACCTAGGTTCTTTCATATGAGGTAAGTGACAATCAGGCTAGCTTAACACTTGTGTTTGCCTTAAGATGGCTCAAGGTCAGTCACATATAAAGCTAAATGTAAGAATTTTGTCATCATCCCAAGCTGTTATTTCTTTGTTCCTTTCAAATGCAGCTGATTTGTCATAATTGTTCAACATTAGATCGCTGTTGCAGTAGCTTAAGCTGCTTGTGTCCTGCTCCCACTGACTGGGCAGCTTTTCAGCGTGAAATTGTTCCTTTCATGTGCTCTAATTGCCTGGAACTTGACGGACCTCCATATAAAAAGACAATCAATATTAAGAGATTTCTTGCCACAAATACACACCTTTAGTTGGGGACCATTGGAGTTGTTATTTGACTAGCAATCCTTCAATGCTGGATAGCTAAATCTCCTGCTGAGGAAAACCTTCCACTGTTTTTATTGTTCTGAGGAAAGCTTATGTTTTTCTGACTGAAATATTATTTTAACCAGGAACTAAATTCATCTAGACTGGATTGCATTTCTAAGGAAGCTTTGATGTCGAAGTGCTCATGTAAACTTTTTGTGTAAAAGTTTTTTGTTTTACTAAATTTTCCCACAAGCTTTGTAGTTTTGTATATCAAGAGTGGGATGTTGTGCTTGTGGGGCACTGTCAGTGGTTTACTTACCACAGAACCACTTATTCCCTACTTACGATTTACCAGCATGTTCAGGCTTTACTGTCTGCTTTTGAGATCTCTTTCTCAACTTAATATATACATCAGCTACTGGTCTCTGTGGCTTTACCTTCTCCTGTCTACAATAAGTATTTGGGTCTCAGTACAACTGTTATTGTGCCCCAGCTGCTGGTGGGTGGCTGCTCTTGGTTTTTCAGACAGGTCATCTTTCCCTCCTTGGTACCTGTTATGTAGAATATACAGCTTCCATGAATCAGGGGATAACCATGTCCTCTGTGGCTCTAGAGTTGTCCTTGTTGGACAACAGAGAACCACTCGTCAGTCTCAGGGAAAGGGGCAGGTGAAGTTTCTTCATATAGCTGGGATAGGGGCCCTGAATGTGGAATGACTATGCCTATTAAGAGTAGATATTTTTCTATGTAGTTTTCCAGGAAAACTTAATATAGTGAGACAACCTTGCCTTTTCCTGTTACTGTTTCTATGGATAGAAAGGATTTGCTGATGAACTTATTTCTGCATTTTCTTACCAACTACTTATTCACGCAAGAAGAGAAAAGAGTTCCGCCTCATTCTGACTGGGATTATTAAGATAGAAGTGCAGACACTGCAGAGGGAAGTTTAAATTTCAGGAATCACGTCTCAGTCTGAACATTCTGATTCGGAGGAAAGTAATATTTCAGGTTTCCCATTTGATGAGTTATCTTTTTTTTTTTTCTGTGACTTTATCAAAGATGACAAGTTTTTCAATGGGAGTACAATGAAATTCCTGTCAGAAATTGCATCATGATTTGTTACTATTCAGCTTGCCTAAGTGAGCAGCTAACCACTCCCTCTCCTCCATTTTGCCTGGTTTAGAGAACATTTTTCTTACTTCTAGTTTACTTTTCAGTCACCCTGTTGCCCCCAGGAAATGTGATATGTTATACTGGGTACCCCAGACTCGCAAGCATTTGTTTTCTAACTCTAAAATTGATCTAGCAGTGATTTACTTATCCAGAACTGCTTCTGATAAACAGATTACTGCTGTTCTCTGCATGTCCTCTGACAAGGATGGAAAATCTTTAGACTAGTTGGATAACTGTATTCTTATTCGACTTTAACTTCCAGAATTTTAAACTGTCAACCTCATATGTTAAAGTTTTTCCATTTATTTTTTGAGAACATGCAAAAGTTAATGATTAACATTCCTCTTTGATTAACCTTCCTTCTATTAAGGTAAGTTATTTGAATGCTTCTGTTAATGTCTGCTTCTTATGTTGCTGCTGATAATTCTTCCAGAGCTATTTCTTCTGCATCAGTCATGAGACGATTTGCTTGTCTTCATTCTCAAAGCCTTCCTGATGGTGTTTAAGCTGAAAGTTTAAACTCTCCCTTAGACAAGGAACTTCTGCTTGGCCCTTCTACAGTGGAGGTGCTCAAAAAGTGTGATGAAAGTGGAATCCTTCCTTTTTCAAGGAAAATAAAACCTTCCCTTCCTCTTCAGCTTCCCTTTTCAATGAGCATTTTGAGCAGTAATATGCCATCAATCAGGGTGTCAAAAAATGGCTATGAAACTCCAAAAAAAAAGGGGAAAGCCCAAAGTATCAACATCAGTCCTCCAAGTCTGCATGACTATTTACTTGTTTAGGCTCCACTCTCCTATGACATTGGCAATCACCCCCCCCCTCCCCCGCCAAGTCTTCCTCTTCCACTATGGCACCACATTATTTCAGACAAATAGATTCTAAAGGTAATTCAGGACAGATTCACTTGGCAGTGGGAATCCCCCTCTCATTTACAAGGGATTCCCTCTTGGCCCATAAACCAAGTCACCCTGCTCCCTCAAATTCTGAATCAAATACTTTTTTCTGGGATTGGTATTACCAGTGCCTATTTGACAGATGGAAAAAGGTTTTTATTTGAGGATGCGCTGCATTTTTGCCATTTAAGTGATCTAATTGTTGATATTAAATCTAGTTTCTTTCTTATGTGATGAGTGACAGTCAGACTAGTTCAGAACATGTGTTTGCTTTAATGCAATTCATGGCCAGTCATTTACAGAGCTAAGTATCTTAAGAGTGCTGCTACTATCCCATTCCATCGCAGTTGTGGTTTAAACTCAGTGTATATGTCATTGTCTACTCCTCATGATAATCTGACAACTTAATTCCCTCACTGTTGCTGTTTTTTGGTTGTTATGGGTTAGGAGAGAATTATTATTTTGTGAAGACACTCCTCTTACAGGACCACTATGGGTAAATAAAAAAAACTTATATTTTTTTATCTTGTCATGAATTACTGTACTTCCAAAGCTGCCTATAGCAAAATAAGTACTCATTCCTAATTTTATTCTTTTATCCTTCCCTGCCTTTGTGGGGCAGACATCCTGATTCCTTTGGAAAGCTAAATCTGTCCCATAATGTACTCCGAGTGCACAGATTGTGAGAATAGGTAGCCCTACTATTTGTTGTCAGACTATGCCTCTAGTCACTTAGAGTAGAACACCTGAAAAAAAAAAACTGCCAAGTTTGAGAGTCTGTGGATCATGTGTCATTGACTGGCCTGCACTGAGTTTTACAAATGTTGTTCATACTGATGTACTACACATTCCTGAAAGAAGCTTGCAAAAGATTCAACAAATCACTCAGATAAAAAAGACTGCCCCCTAGATTCATTAAACTCCATGCAGGAATAGTGCTATTCCTGCATGGAGCAGATCGTGCCCGTGTAAAACAGCAGAGCGCCTTGCATATTATTGAAGGCACGCTGTTGTATTCTCTACACGGAAACGATCAGTGTATGAGTGCAGGGGGCATGCCTGAGCATTGCTCGCACAGTACAGATGTCCCCACACTCTAAAATTGCCATACAACAATCCCAAAGCAAGTAACAGTGTCGGTGGACACTATTATCATAACATAACAGTGTCTGCGGACAAAACACACAAACGCACAGTCCCCCACAATGGTCCAGCACACATAATGTCCAGAATTGTATGTCAATGTACATGCTGGCATACCAAATAAGTAAGCATGTTCCTGAGAGGAACATTTAAGCCAATTTCCCCACGTATGATGTAGTTGTCCAGATGTCCTGCCCTAAGATGTAGAAAGCAATGTGCATACCCCTACAGTATAAAAAAAATAAAGCACGTTTATTTTTTTTCCAATCCCCAATAAAGTTTGCGCAGCTGAGTGGGTGTGCATGTCACACAGCTGTGTATAGCATAGCTTAAACATCTGAAGGTGCTAAATAGAATCATACAGCCAAAGCAGTCAAGGTGAAATAGCGTAGTGGGTAGAGTATTTGCTTAGCATGCGGTCATTCACGGTTTATGCTCTTATGCAGTCCATTCATTTTTTTATATGTGAAAACAGCACTAAAAGTATATTTTTTATAAATAGGTAGTGAATAATATATATTTGTTAACCAGGGTAGTGCAGCAGGTCCACATGTGAGGTGTCAGTGTAGTTCAGATGTGAAATCCCCATGTAATCACAAGTGTCCCATACAGTATAGCAACAAAAGAATATAAGGTAATGAAAGCACATAGGGAGATGTTATGGAAAGGAAACATACATATTATAAGATGCCATTACTAAGGAATCAACCCCACAATCCTGATAGCCCAGAAAAATGAAAGCTGAACAATGCTAAATTGTGCTCAACTATTGTAAGCACACAGAAGGCAACAATTTCAGCTTATTCAAGGAAAGAACAACTGCCCATGGCTAAAACTATAAAAACTTCACGAACTTTAATCAACAAATAAAAAATGTATGAAACAGCGCTTTCGTTTAAATGAATGTTAAACATCATCACATACCATATTTATAGTAATCTCTGCTTAAATACAATTCCATACCATCTTATTGGATGACATCATTTCCACTTAAAAAATGCATATAATTAAAAGAGATTTTATTTAAAGTGGTACAGCCCTGAAATAACTTCTCATGGTTCCCTATTCTACCCTGAGATGGAAATAACTTATAAATTAAATCCTGCCTATATATTTCAATATATCATATTTCTGTCATTTGTACTGAATAAATGAGACATTAACAGAGTAATAGTGACGTACCGGGCATATATCAATAAAAGTGTCAGTACCTGTCAATAAAAGTCAAAACCCCGGATTGGTCATGCTTACTTTGGTATGTGATGGTATGAATCAAAATGTGTACAGTTTCTGCACAGCAACTATAGCTCTGAAAGCATTACATAATCAAGGCTCATCCAACAAAGATTATGGAGTTGTAAATCAGGAGATTAACTATATGAAATGTTCCATGCACGAAATTGAGATACCTGAATAGTCATTTTATGTTAACCAGTGTTTTCCAGACTGTGCTATGTCAAAGTATGAATACACAGTATGACATAAGACAGAGCCCCTCACTATCACTCTTCAAGAGGAACCTTGATGAGTGGATGGGTAACAGAACGTTCACACCGGGGATCACACCAACAGCACTACTAGATAGGGGCCAAGGGTACTAGCTGCTAGTACAAGGGTCTAGGGAACTACTAAAGGGGTGGTGAATACGGCACAACATTGTTAGGCTAATATATGCCTTCGGGCAGATAGCCCAGTACCAACCTATGAACCTATGAACCTATAAGAACTATCAGCCATGTATGAATGTCAGAATTACAAGGTCAAATTATACAACCAAGAGAGTATTAGGAAGAAAACTGCCAAACAAAAGACAGCAGTTTCTCAGTAGTTCATTGTGATGAAACACAATCTTTGCTTTTTTTATGCACAAACAGGCACGGTTCGAATGGTAGTAAACTGTATGCATATTTTCACCCAGGAATATGTAAATATGTGTAGAAACAGTCAGGTAGTGTTAACAGAAATTTTCTCCATGGGTCTGCCAGGTAAGAAAATGTATATCTTAGCTGTAAGAAGGATGTACTTATACACTTGCGTACAACACCCACTGTCCAACCCCAAGGCTGCAAATGACAGCAAGATAAGTACATACACCAAGTAGTCCCTCCAAGCAATGTCCCTCAAGTGTCACGCTGTCACAGCTAGTGGTCAATGCCACCCACACTCAGGGTGACTGATAGAAATCAAGGCAGAGTATGGCAGTAGCACAGACACACACACACACACACACACACACACACACACACACACACACACACACACACACACACACACACAAACACATGCAGTATGAGTGCACATATGTAACCCTGAAATGTGAATATGGGTAGAAACAGTCAGGTAGTGTTAACAGAAATTTCCTCCACAGGTCTGCCAGGTAAGAAAAGGTATAAATTAGCTGTAAGAAGGCTGTAATTATACACTGTGTACAAACATACAACTGCCCAGTCTAAGGCCATAGGTTGATGTAAAGTGAGGTAATACCTGGAGAGTAATGATTAAAGCAATGATCATTAAAGTTGTAAGCAATTGATGCCTATACAGTTGTTAATTGACATCTCTCTCTCCCTCACCCTATCTGCACCAGTAATCTAAACACATAAATCAATGGGTATGTTTTTCACCAAACCTACTGTTGGGACATGTGCCCTATTGTTCTACAAATATTTAAACGTTTGACTATCAATGTTCCCTGTTCAAATACTATCATCAGTGGCCTGTTGCTATCAATGTAACCAGTATGCCGTTATAATATCCACTGTGGTTCCATATATGCATGTGTTCTGTTTGCTATGCAACTGTTCCAAATCTGTTGTTGTGGGTTAATGGGAATACCCATGCATGCTGTCATGACTAATCCTGGAATGTGTTTTTCATGACTAACCAACATATGTTATAAAACTGCAACAATATAGCACATCTGGGAAGGCCAATCCCAGCAGATCTGCCTGTCCTGCCTCAACTGACTATGGCACCAGGCCACAGCATGTTTGGGAAACAACCCGAGATCTCCTCATCTGCTGGTCCTGCACCACCTTCAGATGGAAACACCTCAGGAGATGGGGCCCACCCCTACGGGAATGGGCGCAGACAGGACAGTGTCACCCATCGTCAGGTCTGGGGATTGGTGCGTAGCAAGCTTCGAAAGGAGTTTGGAGATCTGCTACATGAGCTTGAAGGCCGTGTGGCACATCTTGAGAGTTAGCCTTCCCCTCCTGCTCAGGCCCCAGCACAGCCATCTTTGGGGCCGTGATGGTGCAGTGGTGACTGACCATGGGTGGGGACCTAAGTCCCACTGTATCCATTTGGGGGCTCATGGGCATCTGATTCCCAGCCAGCCTCCCCATCCAAGGTGTTTACCCCCCAAAATTCATATACCGCCCCTGTCTGCTGTCTTCTCTATCTTGTCTGTCTTGATTCCCAACCTACCTCCCCAAATATACCTACTATCCTTCTGCAACATCCCACTCTCACCTTATAAAAAAAAAAAAAAAGGTAATCTGTTCCCACAAAAAATGTTGCCCCATACATAGTTGTCAATTTACATGTAATTGGGTCTAATTAGCTTAGCAACACATTATTATTGCCCTCACCCCTCTCTCAGGGGTTTGAGTGTCCAAACTCACCTCCAAATTCCGTACAAATGCAAAGTTGCTGCTGTATCAGAAATGGACATCTATGGACCTTCCCTACACCCGTCCTGCACATCCCTAGCTATCTTTCATATTGTTTTCCCCTGAGAGTGCCCCCTTTTTCACCACTTTACTATCACCCCTTTTTTCTTTTCTTTTAAAGAAATTAACGAGGGGGTAAACGGGACTAAGCTGCAGTAAGCAGCAGTAAGCGAGCTTGCATGATGCTAAACAATGCCAACACAGATTAAGCAGTTTCACATTTAACCGTGTGTCAGCATTACTTATATCATTCAAACCTGCGCAAACCTGCCTACAACTGCTTAAAACTGCCTTAATCACCCTGTCTCCATCAGCCACTGTTCTGCCCAGCAACAAAATACACAGCACTTGAACCCAAGACCCTGCACACCATAGCAACAGCAATTCACCACTAAGTCATCTGAACTACAGAAATGACTGATGCTTTTTCAAACATAGCATTCAGTAGAGTCATTCAACAGTATATAGTTTTACAGGTTCATAGGTAGGTACTAGGCTATTGGCCCTAGGGCCTATATAAGCCTAGCCAAAAAGGTACCCTGGCTTTTGCCACCCAAGATAATTATTTTCCTGTGCCCCTGTTGAGCAGAGCCACAGAAGTAATCCCCGGGGTGAATTTCCTATCTCCCATCCAATCATCAAGATTTTTCTTGAAAAGTGCTAATAAGGAGCTTTGTTTGATACAGATAGGCAGTTTGTTCCAGAGTATGGGAAGTCTCTGGGACAGGAATCTATCCCTCCAGCATCTTCTGTTTATTGTTGTGACAAGGTTTAGGTCCCCAGAGCATGTAGCTCAGAGGGATTGGGATTTCTTTAACTGGACCATGCCCAACAGCACTGAGTTTGATATAGCTTTGTATGTTAGGCAGAGATTGCCTCTGAGTAGGCGATATGTGACGGAGTAAAGCTGGAGTTTTTTGAGATGGTCTACATAGTGAGGCTGGTAATCCTCATTGTGAGGTATTTCTGCGGCCTTTACAGTTGTTGTAGATGTCTTGTGAGGTACATACCAAAAGGGGCGCTGTATTCTATAATGGGTCTAATGAGTGATGAGTAGAGGGGAACAATGACCTCTTTTTTCCTAGATGAGAAACCTTTTGTGATGAGGTATGCCACATAGAAGGATTTCCTGACTACTGTGGTGATGGGATTTTCAAAGGAGAGACTACTGTCCACCTGTGTCCCAAGGTCTCTTATCACACTTTCGGTGTTAAGTAGACTATTGCCTATGTGGTAGTTCATGGGTACAGAGTTTTTACCAAAAGGGATGACAATGCACTTTTTGGCATTGAGCTTGAGGCCATGGCTTTGACACCAGGCATCTGTCTCAGTGAGGCACTTTTGTAGGATGTCCACATCGTTAGGATTTTCAATTATGGCTCCTAGTTTGCAGTCATCTGCAAACTTCATTAGCCAAAGCCCTTCTGTGTTAGCCTGTACTTCAGGAAAGTAGATACCAAACAGAAGAGGACCCAGGACTGAACCCTGTGGTACTCCACTTGTCACTGGTTTGAAGTTGGATTTGGAGTCTGCTACTTTCACAGTGTGTATTTTGTCAGTGAGGCAGCTGGCAACCCCTGTTGTGACATAGAGATTTATACCTAGTTTAGTGAGTTTATCTATAATTCCAGAGTGGGGTATGGTGTAGAAAGCCTTGGTGAGATG
Source organism: Protopterus annectens (assembly GCF_019279795.1). Classification (NCBI taxonomy): domain Eukaryota; kingdom Metazoa; phylum Chordata; order Ceratodontiformes; family Protopteridae; genus Protopterus; species Protopterus annectens. The sequence continues at coordinate 716,890,605 of NC_056751.1, read as the reverse complement.
TAGATAGGGTGTGTGAAACACCTAACCCTCATCTATGGCTTTGGTGACCGCTTCAAAGAAGTCTATCAAGTTTAGGAGACATGATCTGCCTTTTACAAACCCGAACTGGGTGGGGTCCAGAGTTTGGAGATTAGCAATGTCATTGTTATAAGTTCCATGATGGTACATTCCAGACCAGGCTCGTCCAGCTAATGGGGCAGTAGTTCCCAGGTTCCATGGTGGCTCCCCCTTTGTGGAGTGGGATGACCATCGCTGTGTGTCATTCAATGGGCACAAAGCCCGAGGTAAGGTTATGATTGAACATGGTCCTTAGGTTGGGTGCCAGTTCGTTCTGTAGTTCTTGTAGATAAATGCCTGGGATGTTGTCAGGTCCCATGGATGCTGTGTTCTTAGCTTTGGAGAGTGTGATTTCTACCTATGCAGCCGTGATTACAGGAACTTTGCATTCTTCCGGTATAGAGATGGGCCCTTTAGGGGGTGAGAGGGAGGTAAAGTTGGCACTGAACCTATCTGCTACAATGTTGGCAATATCAGTAGGTTCTGTATATTTAGTGCCATTGTGCTGTAACTCAGAGCAGATCTGAGTGTTGCCATTGAGATTCTTGACATAGCTATAGAATGTTTTGTGATTGTCTTTAGAATCAGTGGTGATTTTCTTTTCGTAACTAGCTTTGGAGGATTTTATGAGGCATCTCAGCTTCTTGCTGAGGCTGACCAGGGAGTTCTTCCAATCATGGTATTTTACTCTTTTTTGCAACAGTTTCTTTCTTCTGTTGTAGAGATTGTTTATGGCAGGGGGCCACCAGATTGTCTTCCTTTTTTTGGAGGATAGCATCTTGGTTATGTTAGGGATTGCACGATCCATGCACTTGTGTAAGTGCTTATAAAGTGCATTTGTGTAGGATTCAGCAGTCAAATCTCTATTGTCTGTCTGCAAGGGTGTTGTGAAGTTTGCCAGTTCTGTCTTAAGAAGCGTGAAGTTGGCTTTGGAGAATTTTTTTACGGTGGTTTCCCTAATGGGGGGGTGGGGAAGGGATATGGATGTCTAGGGTAATTAGCTTGTGGTCGTATCTGACCAACAAGGAATTGACCTCTGGTGTGGAACACTTGTTGGCCATGCTGGTAATGACCAGGTCTAGGATATTGCTGCCCCTGGTGGGGGTCTGGTTAAGTTGATCGAAGGCACTGGAATTTATGAATTCCAGAAAACATTGAGCAAATGAGTTGGTACATGAGTTGTTTTCCCAGTTAATGGAGGGTAGTTGAAATCACCCATTATTAGAGTGTTAGGTTGTACCCTAATATTTTCCATTGTATCAAGAAATGAGGAACGGAAATCCTGGGGCATAGTGAGGGATCTGTAGCAAGCTACAATTTGGAATGCAGTCTTGCCCAGAGTTAGTTGCACTTGGATAATTTCGGATGCATTATGCTGAGCAACTAGCCTAGAGGTGTGGATATCCTTAATGAATATGGACACTACTCTGCCTTTAGTGTTTCGGTCCAGGTTAGGTGGCCAAAAGGTGTGATATGAATTATAGCCTGGTAATGCAGGGGTGCTCTCTGGAGCCTTGAACCAGGTATCTGTCACTGCAGAGATGTCAATGTTCTCCATTTTAAGGAGTGCCTCGAGTGAGTACATTTTGAGGTTTAGACTTCTAGCACTGAGTAGCATTACCCTCAGATTTTGCTTGCTTGTACCTGTTATGGCAGTGAATTTGTCATTTGAACCTTGCCTAAAAAAGGCACTATAGGGGTGGCAAGAGCCTTAGCCAGTATCCAGAATCTCAAGGGCGACAGGTGCAGGCCATCTCTGGCAAAGCATTGTGCTCTGCTGATCATGTCATCCCAGGCAGACAGATACTGGACCCCCTTAGAATGACACCAGAAGCTTAGCCAATTATTGAAGTCAATCAATTTGTCCTTGTACTGTGGTATCATTCTAGTTGATGGCAGGATGCTACTCAGGGCTAGGGTCATACCTGCCTGGGCTACAAGATCAGACAGCTCCTCCATGTCTCTTTTCATGTAGTCCAGGGAGGTACATCTCAGGTCATTCACACCAACATAGACAATGACAGAGTCATATTTGTACTTGTTGTGGAGTGACTTGAGTGTGTGCAGTATGTGGCAGATCCTGGCACCTGACAGGCAGCTGACAGTAACTTTCTCCTTGTTTAGCCTGGTGAGTGGAATATTAGTGTGCCTGACTATAGAATCACCTATGACTAGAGTGTCGGGTACATTGTTATGCCTTATGGGCTGTGGTTGAGTGGCACACTGAGTTTGTGGGCTATGTGTCATTTGGGTTGTGTTGGGGGATGGAGGTTGTTTGCGTTTCTGCTTTGGAGGTCTCTGTTGCTTGAGTAGATTTTTATTGAGAGCCTCCACAAATGTAGGTGTGTGTTTTGTGTTTCTATGTGTGTGTTTTGGTGGAGTAGGTTTTGAGGGACTATGTGATGAGTGTGGTGTGGTGCAAGTGTTTACCTTCTCCTCTTGACTGTCTAGTCCAGTCTTGAGTTAAGAGAGCTTTGCTTCCAGTTTGGCTATATAAGTGCATCTCTCACAGGTTGTAGTGTTGGGTGGTAGGAGGAGAGGGTTGTCTATGTACATGAGGCAATTGGTGCATTGCCCCAAGATGCCCAGATTCATCAGGTAGACAGGAGAAAACACTGGGAGCTAACCCTTAGGCATGCCTGGATAGGTGCTTATTTATTAAGTACTAAAACTGTTTTCCGCTAGACAAGTGAGGAAAGTTGAGTGCTGTGGTAATTTGTAGCTTATTTAGTGCTTACAACGAGTTCTGAATAAGTGCTGAGCTCAAAGAAACAGATTTGATTGCTAAAACTAAAAACTGGCTAGTTCTAAGGGAAAATTCGAAGAGCATACTTTATAGCACCAGGAATAGTTTAACTCTAGCTAAGCGGCGATGCATAAAGTGTTGTTTTTTTTTTTTAGATTAGCTACATAGTGCTTACCACTCCCACTGATAAGCTAGAAGGCTTCCCTTCAACACAGAAAAGCTTGGGGGCTTAGAAACTTACAAACAGTCCTGGATACAGCAAATCTTTATCTGGACTAGACTACTTGAAGGAAACAAGCTTAGATTTTTTTTTGCATAAATCAGTCAAGTTTTGTGTATATATATATATATATATATATATATATATATATATATATATATATATATATATATATATACATGTATATATATATATACATGTATATGTATGGGGATGCATATATATATATATATATGTATATATATATATATATATATATATATATATATATATATATATATATATCTATGTATATACATATATATATATATATATATATATATATATATATATATATATATATATATATATATATATAAATAAATACATATTATATGTAGAGATATACATATAAAATATATACATATACATATATACAGAAAAGTAAATAAATACATACATATATATAAATGTATATATATATATAATATATGTATATATGTGTATATATATATATATATATATATATATATATATATATATATATATATATAAGTGTGTGTGTGTGTGTGTGTACTCATAACATGTAGTGGAGTCGCACCTCAGAACCATACCCCCAACCTCTTACTGCAACAAATCTGTCCAAAGGCTGTCAAAATTGGGGGTCAATAAGCCCAAACTATGGACCTATTTTAAATATTGCCCTTATCCCACTGTCTCCAGCAGTCACTGTCCTGTTTTGCAAAAAAGGATCAGTCCTACTAAGTCTTGAACCCAAGGCCTTGTACACCACAACAAGAGTAATGCACCACTGCACTATGTGAGCCCTACAAAATAATCATGCTTCTTCAAACATATCAGTCAGTAGTGTCAGGCTGCGTTTTACACGAACTTTAGAACGAACTGGCTCCCAACTTAAGCATCATGTTCAATAATAGCCTTGCATCAGGCTTTGTGTCCACTGAATGGAGCACAGCAACAGTTATCCCACTCTACAAAGGGGGAGACACCACTGATCCCGGGAACTATCGACCTATTAGCCTGATGAGCCTGGTCTGCAAGGCCATGGAACATATCATCATGGAACTCATAAACAAAGACATTGGTAACATCCAAACTCTGAATCCCACCCAGTTTGGGTTTGGGAATGACAGATCATGCCTCCTGAACCTGATCAACTTCTTTGAGGCAGTCACCAAAGTCGTAGATGAGGGTAAGGTGGTTCACACAGCCTATCTTGACCTCATCAAGGCTTTCAACACCATCCCCCCATTCTGAAATTATAGCTAAACTCACTAAACTAGGTATAAATCCCTACATCACAAGATGGGTTGCCAACTGGCTCACTGACAGAACCCACACTGTAAAAGTTGCAGACTCCAAATCTGACCTCAAAGCAGTGACAAGTGGAGTACAGGGTTCCATATTGGGACCTCTCCTGTTTGGTATCTACTTCTCTGAAGTACAGGCTAACACAGAAGGCCTCTGACTAATGAAGTTCGCAGATGACTGCAAACTAGGAGCCATAGTCATGTCCCCAAATGATGTGGACATCCTACAGAAGGGCCTTGCTGAGACAGATGCCTGGTGTCAGAGCCATGGCCTCAAGCTCAATGCCAAAAAGTGCGGTGTCATCCCCTTTGGTGAAAACTCTGTACCCATTAACTACCACATAGGCAGCAATCTACCTAACACAGAATGTGTGATAAGAGACCTTGGGACCCAGGTGGGGAGTAGTCTCTCCTTTGATAGTCACATTGCCACAGTAGTCAGGAAGTCCTTCTACATGGCACACCTCATCATAAAAGGGTTCTCTTCCAGGAAAACAGACGTCATTGTTCCCCTCTACTCGACACTCATTAGACCCATTATAGAGTACAATGTCCCTTTTGGAATGTACCTCACAGGACATCTGCAGCAGCTGGAAAGGCCACAGAAGTACCTCACAAAGAGGATTACTGGCCTCAAACAAATGCCCTACATGGACCACCTCACAAAACTCCAGCTTTACTCCGTAGCATATTGCCTACTCCGAGGTGATCTCTGCCTAACATATAAAGCTATGTCAAACTCAGAGCTGTTGGACATGCTACACCTAAAGAAATCCCAATCCCTCCAAGCTACATGCTCTAAGGACCTAAACCTTGTCACAACAATAAACAGAACATGCTGGAGGGATAGATTCCTGTCCCACAGACTTCCCATACTTTGGAACAGGCTACCCATCTATGTCAAGCAAAGTTCTTCGTTAGCACTCTTCAAGAAAAATCTTGATGAGTGGATAGGGAATAGGAAATACACCCCAGGGATCACTTCTGTGGCTCTGCTCGACAGTGGCACAGGAAAGTAACTTTCTTGGGTGGCATACGCCAGGGAACCTTTTTGGCTAGGCTTATGTAGGCCCTTGGGCCAATAGCCTAGTACCTACCTATGAACCTATTTGTTTGAAATGTGAGAACAGAATTTGATTCTGTCAAAAGGTTTAGGCTCCACCCAATGGAAGTTACAGTGCAAACTTCCTGAGCTCCATTGGACTGAATGAGTTAATTAAGAAACAATGTTTATCATTAGGTCCTATGGAGAAAGTATTTTTGGTCTTGGATAGCACTTTCAGTAAATTATCTTTAGAGATAAGTGAGGTATTACGAGATTCAAAAATTTAAAGCTTTGGATAGAAATCTTGGAGGTGACATTGGCACTAAATTTGTTTACAATGACATTAGCAATAATTATTGGTTCAGAATGGGAGGCACCATTATGAATAAGTTCAGGGAAACACAGAGTATTGTTTTCATAGTTTTTTTATACAGATAAAGAAGGATTTTCTTTGGCTTTAAAGAACAGCTTAAGATTATAGGATCTTTTAGTGGTCATGATGATGTTCTTTTTTTTTTTAGTACTTTTGGTACCTTTGAAAAGATGAGGTTTGGATATACTAAATAAATTAAGGAGTTTCTTTTTCTGGATTTTTAAATTTCCAATAATACTTGGTTTTGGTAGAGACTACTTGCTTTATCCATTTTCTAGCTGGAGAATACATAATAGATAGGTAGATAGATATACAGATAGATAAATAGCTTGATAGACAGACAGATAGAGAGATAAGGTATGTGACAACTTACTGAACAGTGACATACTGAAAGTCATATTACTAAATGCACTCTTTTCTTACTCCAATCAATTTCTCTCCCACAACTCTCTATCTATATACACCATAGCCCTGTTTTTCTCCTACTTCATATTGCGATTCATGTTTGTATTATACTAACTTATCTTTAATTTCTCCAAACTGGCTAAAATTCCTGTATATATTAAGTTGTGTCTCTTCTTAACCAGTGTTTTCACATTATTTCTGATTTGCTATAATTGTTTAAACTGTATATTTTTATTATTTTTTTGTATATTTTTGAAAATTGTAAATTTGTTCTTAAAATGTTTTTGTAATACTTTGGAGTTTTTCTCCCCAGGCCTTCACTGAAAATGAGCATCTACCCAGTCATAAATGTTATGCTGTTCTATACATAGGACAATAACATAAACTTATAGGCATTATGTGCTATGCCATAGCTAAGGTAAGAGGACACATCTGCAATCATAATGCCCTGTGCCATAGATGGGTAAGAGAACACATCTGCAGACATGATGCCCTGTGCCATAGTTAGGGTTCTGCTGAGTTGCTTACTGGAACTGTTTGGTTAGCTTTTGCATACCCTACATCAGCTTTATTACAAGCTGAGATAAGTTTATGCTTGCAGTGTTATAAGACAGTACTGTATTTTATTTTTTTTTGTTTATTGTTTCATTGAATATTGTGTTAAAAGTAGTACTGCATTTATCTGCGTATTTATTTCTTTACTGAAAATTAGAAGCTCTCTCTCTCTGTTCTCTCCCTGTCGGCAGTTAGTTTATTCTTCTCACTTCATTGTTATTCAGTATAGAAGTCTTAGCCTAGAGGGATTATCTCTGCCTTAAAGTCTTAGTTCCTTATCTCTGAAATTATTTCTGCTGAATAGTTGCATACTGGAGCTGTTTAGTTAGCTTTTGCATACCCTACATTAACTTTATTACAAGCTGAGATAAGTACAAACTTGCAGTGTTATAAGATAGTACTGAATTTTATTTTTTCTATTTATTGTTTCATTGAATATTGTGTTAAAAATAGTATTGCATTTATCTGCTTATTTATTTGTTTACTGAAAATTGGAAGCTCTCTCTCTGTTCTCTCTCCATCTGCAGTTAGTTTATTCTTCTCACTTCATTGTTATTCAGTGTAGAAGTCTTAGCCTAGATGGATTCTCTGTGCCTTAAAGTCTTAGTCCCTTATCTCTGAAATTATTTCTGCTGAATAGTTGCATACTGGAGCTGTTTGGTTAGCTTTTGCATACCCTACATCAACTTTATTACAAGCTAAGTACAAACTTGCAGTGTTATAAGATAGTACTGAATTTTTTCTGTTTATTGTTTCATTGAATATTGTGTTAAAAATAGTACTGGATTTATCTGCTTATTTATTTGTTTACTGAAAATTGGAAGCTCTCTCTCTGTTCTCTCCCTGTCCGCAGTTAGTTTATTCTTCTCACTTCATTATTCGGTGTAGTAGTCTTAGCCTAGAGGGATTCTCTGTGCCTTAAAGTCTTAGTCCCTTATCTCTGAAATTATTTCTGCTGAATAGTTGCATACTGGAGCTGTTTGGTTAGCTTTTGCATACCCTACATCAGCTTTATTACAGGCTAAGTACAAACTTGCAGTGTTAAAAGATAGTATTGAATTTTTTTTGTGTTTATTGTTTCATTGAATATTGTGTTAAAAATAGTACTGGATTTATATGCTTATTTATTTGTTTACTGAAAATTGGAAGCTCTCTCTCTGTTCTCTCCCTGTCTGCAGTAAGTTTATTCTTCTCACTTCATTATTCAGTGTAGAAGTCTTAGCCTAGAGGGATTCACTGTGCCTTAAAGTCTTAGTCCCTTATCTCTGAAATTATTTCTGCTGAATAGTTGCATGGTGGAGCTGTTTGGTTAGCTTTTGCATACCCTACATTAACTTTATTACAAGCTGAGATAAGTACAAACTCTCAGTGTTATAAGATAGTACTGAATTTTATTTTTTCTGTTCATTGTTTCATTGAATAATGTGTTAAAAATAGAAATGCATTTATCTGCTTATTTATTTGTTTACTGAAAACTGGAAGCTCTCTCTCTGTTCTCTCCCCGTCTGCAGTTAGTTTATTCTTCTCACTTCATTGTTATTCAGTGTAGCAGTCTTAGCCTAGAGGGATTCTCTGTCCCTTAAAGTCTTAGTCCTTTATCTCTGAAATTATTTCTGCTGAATAGTTGCATACTGGAGGTAACCCAGCCACTGGGGATGCACAAGCCAGTGCATTTCTTTGTGCCGGTCCCAAGTCCGGATAAATGGGGAGGGTTGTGTCAGGAAGGGCATCCGGCGTAACAAATCTGCCACAACACTTATGGAGCAAAAATTTCATATTTTCATACCGGATCGGTTGAGGCCTGGGTTAACAACGACCGCCAACAGGGTGCTGGCAGAAATTGGGCTACTGTTGGCTGAAGGAGAAGAGGAGAGCGAAGGCATGCCTGAAGGCAGGAAGAGAGGAGGAAGGTTAGGAGTGTAGCAGTGAGGGTAGGAACTTTGAATGTTGGCAGTATGACTGGTATAGGAAGAGAGCTAGCTGATATGATGGAGAGAAGGAAGCTTGATATATTGTTCGTGCAAGAGCCCAGATGGAAGGGAAGTAAGGCCAGGTGTTTAGGAAACGGGTTCAAATTGTTCTATCATGGTGTGGATGGCAGGAGAAATGGGGTAGGGGTTATACTAAAGGAACAATATGCCAAGAGTGTTTTAGATGTGAAGAGAGTGTCTGACAGAGTGATGTTTATGAAGCTCGAAATTGATGGTGTTATGATGAATATTGCTAGTGCATATGCTCCACAAGTTGGGTGTGTGATGGATGAGAAAGAGAAATTTTGGAGTGAGTTGGATGAAGTTGTGGTGAGTGTACCCAAGGGTGAGAGACTAGTGATTGGAGCGGACTTTAATGGGCATGTTGGTGAAGTGAACAGAGGGGATGAGGAAGTGATGGGTAGGTATGGTGTTAAGGAGAGGAATGCAGAAGGTCAGATGATTGTGGATTTTGCGAAAAGGATGGACATGGCTGTGGTGAATACGTATTTTAAGAAGAGGGAGGAGCATAGGGTGACGTACAAGAGTGGAGGAAGATGCACACAGGTGGATTATATCCTATGTAGGAGGGCCAGTCTGAAGGAGATTGGAGACTGTAAAGTGGTGGCAGGGGAAAGTGTAGTTAAGCAGCATAGAATGGTGGTCTGTAGGATGACGTTGGTGAGCAAGAAGAGGAGGAGGAGTGTAAAAGCAGTGCCAAGGAATAAATGGTGGAAGTTAAAAAAGGGTGATTGTGAAGTGGAGTTTAGGGAAGAGTTAAGACAGGCACTGGGAGGCAGTGGAGAGTTACCGAATAGCTGGGTAACTACAGCAGAACTAGAAAGGGAGACTGCTAGAAAGGTGCTTGGTGTGACATCTGGACAGAGGAAGGAGGACAAGGAGACCTCGTGGTGGAATGAGGAAGTACAGGAGAGTATACAGAGGAAGAGGCTGGTGAAGAAGAAGTGGGATTGTCAAAGAGACAAAGAAAGTAGACATGAGTATAAGGAGATGAGGCGCATGGCAAAGAGAGAGGTGGCGAAAGCTAAGGATAAGGCGTATGGAGAGTTGTATGAGTGATTGGACACTAAAGAGGGAGAAAAGGACCTGTACCGATTGGCTAGACAGAGGGACAGAGCTGGGAAAGATGTGCAGCAAGTAATGGTGATAAAGGATAGTGAGGGAAAGGTACTCATAAGAGAGGAGAGTGTGTTGAGTAGATGGAAAGAGTATTTTGAGACGCTGATGAATGAACAGAATGAGAGAGAGAAGGTTGGATGATGTGTAAGGACAGCTATGAAGAGGATGAAGAATGGAAAGGCTGTTGGCCCAGATGACATACCAATGGAAGCATGGAGGTGCTTAGGAGAAATGGCAGTGGAATTTTTAACTAGATTGTTTAATGAAATTTTGGAAAGTCAGAGGATGCCTGAGGAGTGGAGAAAAAGTGTTTTGGTACCTATCTTTAAGAATAAGGGTGATGTGCAGAGCTGCAGTAACTACAGAGGGATAAAATTGATCAGTCACAGCTTGAAGTTATGGGAAAGAGTAGTAGAAGCTAGGTTAAGAAGGGAGGTGATGATTAGTGATCAGCAGTATGGTTTCATGCCAGGAAAGAACACTACAGATGCAATGTTTGCTCTGAGAGTGTTATTGGAGAAATATAGAGAAGGTCAGAAGGAGTTGCATTGTGTCTTTGTAGACTTGGAGAAAGCATATGACAGGGTTCCTAGAGAAGAGTTGTGGTATTGTATGAGGAAGTCGGGAGTGGCAGAGAAGTATGTAAGAGTGGTACAGGATATATACGAGGGTAGTGTGACAGTGGTGAGGACTGCAGTGGAAGTGACATATCCATTTAAGGTGGAGGTGGGATTACATCAAGGATCAGCTCTGAGTCCTTTCTTATTTGCAGTGGTGATGGACAGGTTGACAGATGAGATCATACAGGAAGCCCCGTGGACTATGATGTTTGCAGATGACATTGTGATCTGTAGTGAGAGTAGGAATCAGGTTGAGGAGACTCTGGAGAGGTGGATATATGCTCTAGAGAGCAGAGGAATGAAGGCCAGCAGGGCTAAGACAGAATATATGTATGTAAATGAGAGGGAGGGTAGAGGAATGGTGAAGATGCAGGGAGTAGAGTTGGTAAAGGTGGACGAGTTTAAGTACTTGGGATCAACAGTTCAGAGTAATGGTGAATGTGGAAGAGAGGTCAAGAAGAGAGTACAGGCAGGGTGGAATGGGTGGAGAAGAGTGTCAGGAGTGATTTGTGACAGATGGGTACCAGTAAGAGTGAAAGGGAAGGTCTACAAGAGGGTAGTGAGACCAGCTATGTTATATGAGTTGGAGACAGTGGCATTGACAAAAAGGCAGGAGTCAGGGCTGGATGTGGCAGAGTTAAAAATGTTAAGATTTGCACTCTGTGTGACTAAGATGGATAGGATTAAGAATCAGTATATTAGAGGGTCAGCTCATGTTGGACAGTTTGGAGACAAAGCATAGAGACGAGATTGTGTTGGTTTGGACATGTGCTGAGGAGGGATGATGGGTATATTGGGAAAAAAGATGCTAAGGATGGAGCTGCCAGGTATGAGGAAAAGAGGAAGGCCTAAGATAAGGTTTATGGACGTGGTGAGAGAGGACATGCAGGTGGTTGGTGTGACATAGCAAAATGCAGAGGATAGGAAGAAATGGAAAGACATGATCCGCTATGGCGACCCCTAAAAGCAGAAAGATGATGATGAGTTGCATACTGGAGCTGTTTGGTTAGCTTTTGCATACCCTACATCAACTTTATTACAAGCTAAGTACAAACTTGCAGTGTTATAAGATAGTACTGAATTTTATTGTTTCTGTTTATTGTTTCATTGAATATTGTGTTAAAAATAGTACTGCATTTATCTGCTTATTTATTTGTTTACTGAAAATTGGAAGCTCTTTCTCTGTTCTCTCCCTGTCTGCAGTTAGTTTTCCCCACCCACCTTCCCTGTTCTTGTTGTGATATTAATCTTGGTGGCTTTGGAATTGACCGCCCCTCCTGTAAATTTGTGTTTGAACACTCCTCCTGGGTCCATCTCATTTGCTCACTCAGAGTACAGTGAGATCATATTTTGATTTCAGACACTCCTACCAGTCCCATCTGTTCAGCCCTATCCCAGGCCCATTTGTTTACTCACCCGAGTACAGTGAGGTCATATTTTGATTTCAGACACTCCTACCCTTCCCATCTGTTCAGCCCTATCCCAGGCCCATTTGTTTACTCACCCGAGTACAGTGAGATCATATTTTGATTTCAGACACTCCTACCATTCCCATCTGTTCAGCCCTATCCCAGGCCCATTTGTTTACTCACCCGAGTACAGTGACATCATATTTTGATTTCAGACACTCCTACCATTCCCATCTGTTCAGCCCTATCCCAGGCCCATTTGCTCACTCAGAGTACAGTGAGATCATATTTTGATTTCAGACACTCCTACCATTCCCATCTGTTCAGCCCTATCCCAGGCCCATTTGTTTACTCACCCGAGTACAGTGAGATCATATTTTGATTTCAGACACTCCTACCATTCCCATCTGTTCAGCCCTATCCCAGGCCCATTTGTTTACTCACCCGAGTACAGTGAGATCATATTTTGATTTCAGACACTCCTACCATTCCCATCTGTTCAGCCCTATCCCAGGCCCATTTGTTTACTTACCCGAGTACAGTGACATCATATTTTGATTTCAGACACTCCTACCATTCCCATCTGTTCAGCCCTATCCCAGCTCTATCCTAGTCTAGTCTCATCAGCTCATCCTGCCTAATACAGAGAGAACATTTGAGTAGGCATACCCACTTAGGCCTTGAACTTGTCTGATTAAAGACTGCTGGAACAGGGCTCAGTTCTGAGTTTTTTTACTGGTTAATTGGGTAATTTGTTCAAATCAGTTTGCTTGTTTTCTATTGTATATATAAAAAAACAATTTGCACTTTATCTCCTTTTACTGTATTTGTGTTTCTTCCTACTTTATTACCTTATTTTGCTTTTGCCTCTTCTTAAAATTACTCAATTGTGTTTATTCTGCTGCATTTATTACTGATTGGTAGTAGCCTGATTAAATTGTAACTGTTATTCTAAGTCTTTTGGTTATTGCACTTGGGCTTCAGACCAGTTGTTTTACATTAAGAAGGTTTGTGGTCTGCACTGTTGTGGCAGGGCAGGTAGCTTACATCCTTCTAAGTTGGAAATTGCTGATTGAAGGCTCAGTGTCTGTTATTCTAAAAGTGTGTTAGTTCTGGTTTAAGCACTTGGGCTCCAGGCCAGTTATTTTACATTAAGAAGGTTTGTGATCTGCACTCTTGTGGGAGGAGAGGCTAGATTCTACCTATCTGAGCTGGGAATTTCTGGTTAAAGGCTTACTATGCCTGCACATTTGAACTGTTTTTCTGATATTGGTGCACCTTGTCTGCTGTAGCATAGACTAGATTCAGGCCTGCTGAATCTACCTTTGTTTGTATAACTTAAGCACTAATCCAGGCCATCTTTTTTGGAGAAGGTTCCCCTGCACCCTTGTGACAGGATTGTGCAGTTAAAACTTGTCAGATTGAAGACTGCTAACACAGGGCTCAGTTTTGAGTTTTTTACTGGTTAATTGGGCAATTTGTTTAAATCGATTTGCTCGTTTTCTATTGTTATATAAAAATTGCACTTTATTCATCTACTTTTACTGTAATTGTGTTTCTTCCCACTTTATTGCCTTATTTTGCTTGTGCTTCTTCTTAAAAGTACTCAGTTGTATTATTCTACTGTAGTTATTACTGCTTGGTAGTAGCCTGATAACTTTAACTGTTATTCTAAGCCTTTTGGTTTAAGCACTTGGACTTCAAACCAGTTGTTTTACATTAAGAAAGTTTGTGGACTGCATTGTTGTGGCAGGACATGTAGCTTACATCCTTCTAAGTTTGGAATTGCTGATTGGAGGCTCAGTGTCTGTTATTCTAAAAGTACATTAGTTCTGGTTTACGTACTTGGGCTTCAGGCCAGTTATTTTACATTAAGAAGGTTTGTAGTCTGCACTCTTGTGGGAGGAGAGGCTAGATTCTGCCCTTCTGAGCTGGGAATTTCTGGTTAAAGGCTTATTGTGCCTGCTTATTTGATCTGTTTCTTTCTGAAATTTGTGCACCTTCTTTGCTGGAGCCCAGAAGTTAGTAGTTGATTGGCCATTTTGGGATAATCTCTATCTCTTTCATTTCCCTGCTATAAAAAACGCATTTGTGTGGTTTTGCGTGCCGGGCAGTGCCGGTTAGCTAGGGTTAAACTATTCCCGACTCCACAAAGTCTGATCTTCAATTTATCCCTTGGAATTAGACAACCTTTCAACTTAAGCACTCAAACCATTCATTTTACAGCCCAGCACTTGCTCAAAACTCATAGCAAGCACTAATTAACCCTAGCACTAGACTCCCTATACTGTCCAGAAGGACAAGGCTCTCTATTTGTCCCTACCAGCTAATCAGTAAAACAGCTCACTTTACCTATTCAGGCATGTCCAAAGGGCAGTTTCAGGTGTACTCTCCAGTCAACTGGTGAATCTGGGCATTTTGAGGCAATGTTACAACTGTCTCATGTACACAGACAACCCTCTCCTCCTACCACCAAACACTAATATATGCGAGAGATGCAATTATACAGCCAAACTGGAGGTAAAGCTCTCTCAACCCAAGACTGAAACTGACAGTCGAGAGGAGAAGGAAAATACTTGCAACACACCACCAGTCTCACATAGACCTACTAAACCAACACTGGCAAATAACACACATAAATACACGAAAATATACTCGGAGGCTCTAAATAACAAATCTGCAAAAGCAACAGAGACCTCCAAAGCAGACACCCAGGCAACCTCCACACCCCATCACAAACCATGAAACATACTTCACATAATCAGTGTGCCATGCAAGCACAGCCCTTAAGGCAAAATAACATACCCAACACACTAGTAATAGGCGACTCTATAGTCAGGCACACTGATGTCCCACTAACTAGGATTGACAAGGAGAAGGTTACAGTTAGCTGCCTGTCAGACACCAAGATTTGCCACATAACACAAGCACTCAGGTCACTCCAGAACAAGTACAAATACGACTCTGTCATTGTACACGTTAGTGTGAATGACCTGAGACATACCTCCCTGGACTACATGAAAAGAGACATGGAAGAGCTCTCTGATCACATAGCCCAGGCCGGTATGACCCTGACCCTGAGTTGCATCCTGCCCTCACCAAGAATGATGCCACAGTATAAAGAAAAAGTTATCAATTTCAACAATTGACTAAGTTTCTGGTGTCATTCAAAGGGGATCCAGTATCTGTCCACCTGGGATGACATGCTCGATAAGCCACATTGCTTTGCAAGAGATGGCTTGCACCTGTCACCCTTAAGCTTTTGAATACTGGCCAAAGATTTTGCCGCCCCCATAGTGCCTTTTTTAGGCAAGGCTCAAAAGACAAACCCACCACCATAAATAGCACAAGTAACCAAAAACTGAAGGTAATGCTACCCAATGCCAGAAGTCTAAACCTCAAAATGCATGCACTCGAGGCACTCCTCAGTATGGAGAACATCGATATCTGTGCAGTAACAGAAAACTGGTTTAAGGCTCCAGAGAGTACCCCAGCACTACCAGGCTATAACTCATACCATACTTTTTGGCCACAGAACTTGGAACGAAATAAAAGGTGGGGGTGTATCCATATTCATCAAGGATACCCACACCTCCAGGTTAGTGGCACAACACAATGCCTCAGAGATCATCCATGTGCAACTAACAATGGGCAAAACTGCAATTCAAATTGTAGCTTGCTACAGATCACTCACCATGACCCAGGACCCCCATTCCACATTTCTGGAGACACTGGAAAATATGAAGGTCCTACCAAAAACCCTAATATTGGGTGATTTCAATTACCCAAACATTAACTGCGAGAACTACTCAAGTACTAACTCCCTTGCCCAATGCTTCTAGAATTTATAAACTCAAATGTCCTGGATCAACTGGTCAACATCCCCACCAGAGGTGACAACATATTGGACCTGGTCATCACCAAAATGGGCAACTGGTGTTCTACACTGGAGGTCAAACCCTCGCTGGTTAGATCAGACCATAGACTAATCACTCTGGATATCCACATTCCACACCCACCCCCAATCAAGGAAACCACCGTGAAAAACTTTTTAATAGCAAACTTCACGTTAGTCCGAGGTGGAAAGGTTCACAGCCCCCATGCTAAAGGACAAAGCTGTCCAAGCTGCTGAATCTCTTACAAAGGCACTCTATGAGGACCTGCAAGAATGCATGGATCATGCTATCCCAAGCAAAACCAAGACTCACTCCTGCAGGAAAAGGAAACCAGTCTGGTGGACCCCTGCCATAAACAAGCTATACAATAGAAGGAGGAAACTAGTACAGAAAAGAGTAAAATCCCAAGAAGGAAAGACACCCTGATCAGTATTAGCAAGAAACTACGATTCCTCATAAAATCATCCAAGGCTAGCTTTGAAAGAAAAATTGCCAAGAACTCCAAAGATAATCACAAAGCATTCTTTAGCTATGTCAAGAACCTAAGTGGAAACTCTCAGATCTGCTCTGAGTTAGTGCAGAATGGCACAAAATAAACTGAACTGACTGATATTGCCAACATTCTGGCAGACAGGTTTAGTGCAAACTTCAGCCCCTTCTCACCCCCTAAAGGGCCCATAACCATACCAGAAGAATGTAGTGTCCCGGCAATCACTGACACATAGGTTAAAACAGCCCTATCCAAAGCCAAAAATACAGTTTCAATGGGACCAGATGGTGTCCCAGGCTGTGTCTTACATGAGCTCCAACATTAACTAACCCCTCACCTAAACACACTGTTCAAACTCAGCCTCTCTACAGGCTACATACCTATAGAGTGGTGCACAGCAACAGTTATCCTGCTCCACAAAGGTGGAGCCACAATGGACCATGGGAACTATCACCCTATAAGCCTGACTAGCCTGGTCTGCAAGGCTATGGAGCCCATCATCATGAAATCCATTAAGAGACAATGGGAACCTTCAAACATTAGACCCTACCCAGTTTGGCTTTGTTAAGAGCAGATCTTGCCTCCTAAACCTGGTGGACTTCTTTGAGACAGTTACCAAGGCTTTAGATGAGGGAAAGGAGGTCCACACAGCCTACCTAGACCTCGCAAAGGCTTTTGACACCATTCCCCATTCTGGTATTATAGACAAGCTCTCCAGCCTGAGCATAAACCCATACATCACGAGATGGGTTGCCAATTGGCTCATGGATAGAACTCACACAGTGAGAGTTGCAGGCTCCAGGTCTGACTTTAAACCAGTTACAAGTGGCGTCCCCCAGGGCTCAGTCTGGGACCCCTCCTGTTCAGTATATACTTCTCAGAGGTACAGGCAAGCACAGGAGGACTATGGCTGGCCAAGTTCACAGACGACTGCAAACTGGGGGCCATAATTGACTCTCCAGCTGATGCAGACATCCTCCAGATGGGTTGCACTGAGATGAATACCTGGTGTCAAAATCATGGCCTCAAGCTAAATGCCAAAAAGTGCATAGTCCTTCCCTTTGGAAAACACAAAGTACCTGTGAACTACCACATACGTGGTAGTCCCCTAAATACAGAAAATGTAATAAGGGATCTGGGGACCCAAGTAGATAGTAATCTCTCCTTTGATAATCATATTGCCAAGGTGGTTAGAAAATCCTTCTATGTGGCCCACCTAATCACAAAAGGGTTCACATCTAGAAGAAAAGAGGTTATTGTGCCCCTTTACTCATCACTCATCAGACTCATCATAAAGTACAATGCCCCATTTGGGATGTGCCTTACAAGACACTTGCAACAGCTGGAAAGACCACAGAAGTACCTCAACAAGAGGATTACTGGCCTCAGACATATGCCCTATGCAGCCCGACTGAAGAAACTCCAGCTGTACTCGGTTGCATACCGCTTACTCAGAGGTGATCTCTGCCTGACATACAAGGCCATGTCCAACCCAGAATTGATGGACATGCTCCACCTAAAAAAAACAAATCCCCAAGAGCCAAAAGCTCTAGGGATCTAAACCTCACCATAATGATAAATAGGATGTGCTGGAGGGATATATTCCTGTCCCAGAGACTCCCCATGCTTTGGAACAGGATTCCAATCTACATTAGGCAGAGCCCCTCACTATCACTCCTCGAGAGAAACCTTGATGAGTGGATGGGAAACAAAAAATGTACCCCTGGGATCACTGCAGTGGCTCTGCTGGACAGAGGCACTGGGAACTAATGGCTCTGCTGGACCAAGGCACAGGGAACTAATCTAAGGGGGCAGTGAAAGCCAACACATTCTGGCTAGGCTTATAGATGCCCTCGGGCAGATAGCCTAGTACTTACCTATGAACCTATGAACCTATAAGAGAACACATCTGCAGACATTATGCCCCATGCCATAGATGGGTAAGAGAACACATCTGCAGGTATGATGCCATGTGCCATAAATGGGTAAGAGAACACATCTGCAGCCATGATGTCCTGTGCCATAGATGGGTAAGAGAACACATCTGCAGGCATAATGCCCTGTGCCATAGTTAGGGTAAGAGAACACATCTGCAGACATGATGCTCTGTGCCATAGATGGGTAAGAGAACACATCTTCAGGTATGACGCCCTGTGCCATAGATGGGTAACAGAACACATCAGCAGACATGATGTCCTGTGCCAGAGATGGGTAAGAGAGCACATCTGCAGGCATGATGCCCTGTGCCATAGATGGGTAACAAAACACATCTCCAGGCATGATGCCCTGTGCCATAGATGGGTAACAGAACACATCTCCAGGCATGATGCCTTGTGCCATAGATGGACAAGAGAACACATCTGCTGACACGTTGTGGCCTATTACACATTAAAGGGATGATGTGCCACTCTATATATGTGGTTACATTATGTGGCACTAAATACTTAGATCGCATATTCAAGTGTTTACTATATTAGACATTTCCACATTGTCAAGTAGCTACAGTTATGAAATGTTTCCTCCTAAAAATTATTTCAGGGAAATATATCTGGCCATTTACAAACCTATATCCGGGTGTATACAAATCTGTTGTTTAGTTTATTAATTTAATTTTGTAACGTGGTTTGCATTACAATATGTAGTTAGTGTTACAGCATATCCAGTCTACAGTTTGTCATTTGTTCTACTAGATGGCAGTATTGATCTACTAAATTCCATTGTTAGTACACTTTAAGGAAAATGAATGTTGTTTATATTACAGACATTTTAAGAGAACTACGCATTTTGATGCTACTGTGAAAGACTGGGCAAGGCTGTACTATGAAATGCAGATTTCCATGAGTATGAGGATCATAAATGGTGAAAAATAATGCCTGAAATACAAAAGGGCAACAAAAATTACATGTTTTGCACAGGGTGGGGTAATACCAGAGTGGTAGTGGTAACAGAGGCTATAATGTTCCCATGCAAGCAGACAGCAGCTACAGCACTAGAGAGAAACAATGCAACACTAAGGAGCGAGCATTTCAAATGTGCATAAAACAGGTCATGACACAAAAGAGAGTGCTTTATATGCAGCTACAATGTCTTATAACAAAATTAGCCAGGGGTGGTGACGATAGAAGGCTATAACATTCCTACACAAGCAAACAGCAGCTACAGCACTAGAGATAAATAACGCAACACTAAGGAGTGAGCATTTTAAATGTACATAAGAAACAGGTCCGATACAAGAGAGAGTGCTTTAAGTGCACTAAGACGTCTTATAACAAAATTAACAAGGGGTAGTGACAATAGAAGGCTATAACATTCTTACACAAGCAAACAGCAGCTACAGCACTAGAGATAACAACATGCAAGGAATGAGCGTTTTATAGATAAAAACTGGTCCTGACTCAAACAGTTGTTGTTTACATTAGATGTGCAGTACAGTGAGTACAGAAGACAAAAATGTTGTAACTAAATAGAGCAGGAAGTCGCAGTACACAGAATAACACAATGCTCAGGAGGACCGAGCATTTAACTAAATATCTGAATAATTCCCATACAGCAGTTGTCATACATTTTAAGTTGGGCAATACAGAGGTTACAGATAGAAGCAAACACTTCAAATATAACAGGTTAAGCAGCTAATAATGATGCCTACAGTTGGAATACACAAATGCCAGACCTAGGTACACTTTTAGCGTGGTTGTATGGTAAAGCTTGCATAGGGTACATATAGTAGAATGGATACGTGTACCGGAGGCAAGTTATTTTAATAACAATACTTTAAAACTGATCATAATAAGAAAAAGCACTTACCCATTGAGTGAAGCCAGCAGCCTATGCAGGATAGAACAGGAGGGACCAGAAACAATTTAAAAATGATGCCACAAGGGCAGACGTACCTTTATAGATTTAGGGGGAGGGGAGAGGATAAGAAGGGGAAGGAATGAGGCAGTAAACATGGGGGCTATGCAGGTAGCTATGGCAGGAAGTAAGAAGGATAGCTGATTGAAGGGGTGGGGGCAGGAGGCAGAGAAATGGAGACTGATAGAGCCAAAGGAGAAGGAAGAAGTCAAGTCAGCGAAGAACAATCAGAGAAATGGATGGCAAGCACAAAGGTAAGAAAGGCAGTGGGGTGAGGCACTAGGTTACTAGGAAAGAGAAGGATGAGCACAGAGAGGTTCATAGGGGTTTTGTGTGGACAGTGGGACAGTAATAGTATATACAAATGTCAGCAAAGCAATTTAGGCTTTGTCTTTTTGGCATTTCCCAGTTAGGGGTCGCCACAGCGGAACTCCGGCCCACTAATGATTGGCAGTGGAATTTTATGGTGTTGAGTTGCCAGCCTGACGCCCAACCTTCAGCGAAGGCACGCCCATTCACGCATGTTTTCAGGGGCCACTCGACCGCGAGGCAGACATGCAGACTCCACACAGAAGGCACTCCAGTCGAGAATCAAACAGGAGAACCTCTTGCTGTGAGGCAACAATGCCACCACTGTACCACCGCGGCACTTAGTAAAGCAAATTAGATTGAGTAGATATTGTTAGCCTTAGGTAAATGCTGCCACCTGGTGGACAAAACCAGTAACTAGATAGAAGGAGCACAAGCACTTTGGGCCAGGGGGATGGACTGAAGAGAACAGGACGAGTGAGTTCTACGGTAGGCTGCTAGCGTTTACGTGTGGGGAAATTCCACACTTGAGAAAGAAAAGATTGCGGTCTTCTTTAAGAGCAAAGAAGAGGCATGATACTTATTAATTATGTGTGTATATCAGCACTGAATCCACGTTTAAAATAATAGTCACGGTACTAATGGAAAGTGTGAAGAGGATAGTACAAGAGTGGTAGTTCTTGAGTGAGTATATCAGCACTGAATCCACGTGTTTAAAATAATAGTCACGGTACTAATGGAAAGTGTGAAGAGGATAGTACAAGGGTGGTAGTTCTTGAGTGAGATAATATATTGCTTTGAGTTTTTATTCATAAAATAAAGACTGAAGGGGAAAATACGAATAATTCTTTGTTAAATAAAAGGCATTTCCTTCAGTAGAACGATTTATTTTTGAGATTTTTCACTGGAAAGGGACAAGAGCAACATTCTCACGCTGGTAAAAGCAGTATGCTGTGAACTGAAGATAAGAGTTTTAGTAGCACTGAAAAGCCACAGAAGGCAGGGCTGTCCCTTATCTCAGTAGTGTTTTAACAGTAATGACAGTACGGGCAGGAATGATAAGGGAAGAACTGCGGTAGAAACAGGGCCAGAGAGGGTTGGAATTTACACTGTTTGCAGATGACTGTGTTAAGGTATACACTCAAAACAAACAAAACTTCAGTGCTTGGCAGGTTTAAAATAACTTATTAAATAAAATGATCACACATGTGGGGGAGCACACTTTATGAATTTTTTTATTCTGGGAGACATATTTTTAATCTTTTATAGGAAGGATTCAACAAAGTTATAAACTTTACCAATCATACTACTGCTGATAATCCAATAGAAAAAACGCTGCCTAATGTAGTACACAGTTCATTACTCAAGTCTTTTGCCAAATATCTTAATAAAAATATGTTACAGTTTAATTATAGATTCATTATTTTCTTTTTTTCTTATTTATAACATTTTGCTGAGTATGAGAACATTTTCTTCTACCATGTGATCATGTGATTTTGCATCAGGGTCAGGCTGGAGCTGAGCAGAAAGGACCTGTGAATAGGAATGCTGTAGAATAGAAACAAGTAATTTCAATACAAATATTGCTTCATCAACATGAACCACAGGGTTCAGTCCTGCTACCTCTCCTGTTTGGTATCTACTTCTCTGAAGTACAGGCTAACACAGAAGGCCTCTGGCTAACAAAGTTCACAGATGACTGCAAACTAGGAGCCATAGTCAAGTCACCAAATGATGTGGACATCCTACAGAAGGGCCTCACTGAGACAGATGCCTGTTGTCAGAGGCACAGCCTCAAGCTCAATGCCAAAAAGTGCATTGTCATCCCCTTTGATAAAAACTCTGTACCCATGAACTACCACATAAATGGCAGCCTACTTAACACCGAATGTGTGATAAGAGACCTTGGGACCCGATTAGACAGTAGTCTCTCCTTTGATAAGCACATCACCACAGTAGTGAGGAAATCCTTCTATGTGGCACACCTCATCATAAAAGGGTTCTCATCCAGGAAAAAAGAGGTCATTGTTCCCCTCTACTCGGCACTCATTAGACCCATTATAGAGTACAATGCCCCTTTTGGAATGTACCTCACAAGACATCTGCAGCAGCTGGAAATGCCACAGAAGTACCTCACAAAGAGGATTACTGGCCTCAAACAGATGCCCTACACTGACCAACTCAAAAAACTCCAGCTGTACTCTGTAGCATATCGCCTACTCCAAGGAGATCTCTGCTTAACATATAAAGCTATGTTAAACCCAGAGCTGTTGGACATTCTACACCTAAAGAAATACCAATCCCTCTGAGCTACATGCTTTAGGGACCTAAACCTTGTCACCACAATAAACAGGACATGCTGGAGAGATAGATTCCTGTCCCAGAGACTTCCTATACACTGGAACAAGCTACCCATTTATGTCAAGCAAAGTTCCTCATTAGCACTCTTCAAGAAAAATCTTGATGAGTGGATGGGAAATAGGAAATACACCTTGGGGATCACTTCTGTGGCTCTGCTCAACAGGGGCACATGAAATTAACTTTCTTGGGTGATGTAAGCCAGGGAACCTTGTTGGCTGGGCTTACTTAGGCCCTTGGGCCAGTAGCCTAGTACCTACCTATGAACTACTTTCACGTTAAGATTTGTGGGTAAGGGTGTGGCCAGCATCCTCATGAGGGGAGAACTTTCTTGGTGTACTGATAGAACTGCAAATAGAAAATAGGACTAAAAGCAATGCATCTGGCCATTTTAGTCCTGTTTCTGCTGTGAGTTTTGCCAATCTAGTTTTCAAGGTTTGGTTCATTCTTTCTACTACACTTGAAGGCTATGGTATGTGGGGACAATGATACTGAATACACCCATTTAAAAATGTACAAAGTTGTTGAATAATCTAACTAGTAAAATGAGTATCTCTGTCTGACCGAATACAACATGGTACTCCTAACAGGGGTATAAAATCATACAAAAGCTTCTTCGTCACGGCAGTGGCATCATTCTTTATGCATAGGTATGCTTCCACCCATCCAGCAAAAACATCAATCAAAATAAGGCATATTTGAACCCGGCATACAATGGTAATTCTATAAAAATCACACTGAATACAACAAAAAGGTCCCACAGCTTTTTAATATGCTGCGTGGGAACAGATACAGATTTAGAAATATTAAACTTCAAACAAATGTTACAAAATAAGGCATATTTGAACCCGGCATACAATGGTAATTCTATAAAAATCACACTGAATACAACAAAAAGGTCCCCACAGCTTTTTAATATGTTGCGTGGGAACAGATACAGATTTAGAAATATTAAACTTCAAACAAATGTTACATGTTTATACAAGATGCTGCACAACCTCTGAAACATAAGCTGCATATTACTCTATCAAAATCTGTTTTATCAAAGCATTTTTCCCAGATAGGTGGGCAAATGATAAACCTGCACCAACTGAGGTAAAAGAGTTTGTGATGCTATTAACCCTCCATCCGGATGGCACCAAAGTGAATCTGGGAAATGACAACAGCCATCATGGATCCACCTTACCCTTTCAAAGTCATCAGCTTGGTTTTGAAAAGAAAATACTTCCTGTAAAGTTACAGGTACACATTCAAGTTGAAGAGGCTGCAAGAAAGAAGGCTGAACAGGATTTCATAAAGCAGCCTCTTTTGCTTCTCTATCAGCAAATGCATTTCCTGCTGTTTCAAATGAATCATCTGATCTATGAGTGGCACATTTAACAACAGATTTTTCCCTTGGGAGAAGCAAAGCTTTTAACAGCTCACTTATAAACAGTGTATTTTTGATTTTGGTACCCACAGATGTCAAAAAGCCCCTTTCTCTCCATATTGTGCCAAAATAGTGCACTACACCACAGACATACTTTAAGTCACTATATACAGTAGCAGTCTTTTCTTGTGCTAATTTACAAGTTCTGTTAGTGCTACTAGCTCAAGCTATTTGGGCTGAAACATTTACTTGCAATTGTCCAGTCAATAATACTTGGTTAATACTGAAAACTGCAAATGCAGCTATCAATTGGCCATCTTTATTTCTGATGCATGATCCATCGCCGAACAAAATTAATTCATAGTTTTGCAGAGGAGTATCCTGAAGATCAGGTCTAGGAGGAAGCACATTGTTAACAATAAAAGCACAATCATAAGGTTCACTCTCATTGGCTGTAAGCATAAGTGAAGCTGGATTTAAAGGAGGACATCTAATAATTTGCACAGAGGGATTATTGAGTAGAGCTAGCTCATATTTGGAAAGCCTAGAGGCAAAAAAATATTGAGTTTTAGTCCTTAACAACAAAACGTTAACAGCATGTGGAACTGCAACAAAAGTATCATGACCTAACGTAAGTGCTGCTGCCATGTCTACTAACTGAGCAGTTGCAACTACTGATCTCAGACAAGTAGGACGTGTGGCCACTGGCTCAAGATTTGTACTGTAATAAGCAACTGGTCTAAAACCATCATTTCTCTTCTGTGCTAATAATCCTAATGATACCTTATTACATTCGCAACAGGAAAGAAAGAAAACTTTTGACTAATCTGGCAATTCGAATGCTGGGGAATTTAAAATAAGTAATTTTAACTGAGTAAAAGCATATTCAAAGCATGGTTGCCATGGAAGGGGTTTGGGTGTATCCTTTTTAATAGTTCTAGTAGGGGTTTAATTGTCTGAGCATAATTAGATACCTACTACCTACAATCGCCCGTTAGACCAAGAAATTCCCTAAGCTGTTTCAAAGTAGTACGTCTGGATGCTGTCTGAATAGCTGTGATATAGGACGGTATAATATCTCGTGCATTTCCAGAAAGTAGATATCCTAAATACTGGACTTCAGATTGCCAGCGCTGAAGCTTAGATCAGTTCACTTTAAATCCTAACTCAGCTAATTTAGTCAGTAAGAAAGTAGTATCAGTCTGACAGTAGAAAAATTGGAAACTATGAGAAGGTCGTCTACTTACTATATCAATGTAAACCCACAAGATCATTTTATTTTATCTAACTGCTTTTTCATTTCTCTTGAAAATAAAGTAGGTGATGCTACATATTCTTGGGGTAAACGCATCCAGGTGTATAGCTGCCCTTTGTAAGTAAAAGCATACAAATATTGACTATCATGATGTATTGGGAAAGAAAAGAAAACTGAGGAAATATCTATAACTGAAAAGGTGGTAACAGAAGGAAGTATTGAGCTAAGGATACTTGCTGGCTTAGGTGCTACAGGAAAAACAGGTGTAACAACTGCATTCACCACTCTAAGATCTTGAACAAATCTATAAGTGTACTTACCTGGTTTCTGCACAGATAAAATAGGTGTATAACATGGGTTCCTAGTAGGTATAATTATGCCTTGTTGTATTAATTCCGAAATAACTGGCTCAATTCCTGCCTCTGCTCCTGCAGGAAGAGGATAGTGTGCTACCATGGACAAAAGGTTCATGAGGCTTTAAAGTGATTTGTACTGGTGGAGTGTCTTTAAAAGTCCTACCTCATTCTCACAGGTTGTCCACAGCTGTGAAGGAACTGTATTCAATAATTCTAAATCTGACGGCTGTACTAGCTCTGTGTTAGCAAAGCAATAGAAAAGCATATTTTCATCCTGAATTTCTGCAACAGCACACATTTGCATTACCGGAGACTCCCTGTGAACATTTAAATATATCCCATCCTGTGTGCAGTATATTGCACCTTGTGACTTGCAAAGAAGATCCCTTCCTAAAAGATTAAGAGGTTCAGAGGTCTTGATGAGAAATGCATGTTGGTCTGTTAGTGGTCCTAACTAAATGGGAATTGAAACTGTCTAGGGGTAGTCTAAAGAGACTCCTGATACCCCAACTCCTTGCGCTGAGTTATGGGACAAAGGAAGTTTCTTTGCTGCAGAAGCATTTAACATTGATCTAGTAGCTCCAGTATCTATTAGGAAAGGGATGTCACTGTCTTGGAATTTAAGGTTAACAGATGGTCCTTTCTGCTGTATGGAACTGTTCATGCTCATAATGTTCCGCTATCACACCACTCATTTTAAAAGAGACTTACATGTTAAAATGCCCGATCTCATACTCATTGTAAAAGAGACATCCAGTGTTAAAGTACCTGCTCTCATACTCATCGTAAAAGAGACTTACAATGTTAAGAGGCCAACAGTCATACTCATTGTAAAACACACTTACAATGTTAAAATCCCCTCTGTCATACTTACTGTAAAAGAAACTTACAATGTTAAAATCTCTATCATTTGTTGTTGTTGTCTTTCGGCTTTTCCCAGTTAGGGGTCACCACAGCGGAACACCAGTCTGCTAATGATTGGCAGTTGGTTTTGTTTTTTATGGTTTCGAGTTGCCAGTCCAACTCCCAACCTTCAGCGAAGGCACGCCCATTCAACGCATGTCTTTCAAATGCCCACTCGACCGCAGGGAGGACATGCAGACTCCACACAGAAGGCAGTCCCAAACCCAAGCCGAGAATCAAAAAGGAGAACCTCTTGCTGTGAGGCAACAATGCTACCGCCGTACCACCATGGAAGACAAAATCCCTGCTATCATAATCATTGTAAAAGGGACTTACAATGTTAAAATGCCCACACTCATATCATTGTAAAAGAGATTTACAGTGTTAAAATCCCTGCTCTCATGCATATTGTAAAAGAGACTTACAATGTTAAAATGTCAGATCTCATATTCATTGTAAAAGAGACATCCAGTGTTAAAGTACCTGCTCTCATACTCATCATAAAAGAGACTTACAATGTTGAGGCCAACAGTCATACTCATTGTAAAAGAGACTTACAATGTTAAAATGTTCGCTCTCATACTCATTGTAAAACACACTTACAATGTCAAAATCCCCTCTGTCATACTTACTGTAAAAGAAACTTAAAAATGTTAAAACCCCTGCTCTCATACTCATTGTAAAAGAGATTGACAGTGTTAAAATCCCTGCTCTCATGCATATTGTAAAAGAGATTTACAAGATTCTCACTACACCTTTCTAAACATACTGGAAAGTATTAAGATAGAACCAAACACCCTAGTACTGGGTGATTTTAACTACCCTGCCATTGACTGGGAAAACTACTTGTGTACCAACACCTTTGCCTAACGGTTCTTGGAATTCATAAATTCCAATGCCCTGGATCAACTAATCCACAGTCCCACCAGGGGCTCCAATATCCTTGACCTGGTCATTACCAACATGGGAATTTGATGCTCCACACCTATGGTCACCCCCTTGTTAGTCAGGTCTGACCATAAGCTAATCACCCTTAACATCCACATCCCACCCCACCCCCCCAGTAAGGAAACCTCCATAAAAACTTCTCCAAAGCCAACTTCATGCTACTCAAGTCAGAAGTTACAAACTTCATGACACCCATGCAGATGGGAACTGAAAGTTTGACTGCTGAATCCTACACTAAGGCACTGTACGAGTGCATCCACTCATGCATGAATTGTGCCATCCCAAATAGAACCAAGATGCTCTCCTCCAAAAAAAGGAAGCCAATCTGGTGGTCCCCTGCCACAAACAAACTTTACAACAAAAGGAATAAACTGTTGCAGAAAAGAGGAAAATCCCAGGATGCAAAAAACTCCCTTACCAGCCTCAGTAAGAAACTGAGATCCCTCATAAAATCCTCCAAAGCTAGTTATGAAAATAAACTTGCCAAAGATTCCAAAGACAACCACAAGGCATTCTATAACTATGTCAAGAATCTAAATGGCAATGCTCAGATCTGCTCTGAGCTAAAACAGAATGTCATTAAATATACTGATCCCAAGGATATTGCCAATATCCTGGCAGATCGAGTCAGTGCCAACTTTACCCCCCTCTCACCCCCTAAACTGCCCATCTCAATACCAGAAGATTGCCAAATTCCAGTAATAACAGCCACACAGGTAAAAAACGCACTCTCCAAAGCTAAGAATATAGCATCCATGGGACCAGATGACATCCCTGGCTGTGTACTACATGAAATACAATATGAACTGGCACCTCACCTAAGTGTCATGTTTACTCATAGCCTCACCTCAGGTTTCGTGCCCACTGAGTGGAGCAGAGCTACAGTTATCCCACTCCACAATTGGGGATCCACCTTGGATCCCAGAAACTACCGTCCCATCAGTCTGACAAGCCTTATCTGCAAGGCCATGGAGCGTACTATCATGGAACTTATAAACAAAGACATTGGCAACCTTCAAACACTGGACCCCACCCAGTTTGGGTTTGTGAAGGGCCGATCTTGTCTCCTGAACCTGATTGACTTCTTCGAATCAGTCTCCAGAGCCATGGACAAGGGTAAGGTGGTCCACACGGCCTATCTAGACCTCGCCAAGGCCTTTGACACCATCCCCCACTCTGGAATCATAGATAAACTTACTAAGCTGGGCATTAATTCCCTATGGGACCCAATGGGTTGCCAACTGGCTTATTGACAGAACCCACACTGTAAAAGCAGCCGACTCCAAATCCAGCGACAGACAAATGACAAGTGGAGTACCTCAGGGTTCAGTCCTGGGACCGCTCTTCTTTGGCATCTACTTCTCTGAAGTACAGGCCAACACTAAGGGACACTGGCTAACAAAGTTCACAGATGACAGCAAACTGGGAGCCATTATTGAATCCCCAATTGATGTGGATACTCTACAAAAGGGCCTTACAGAAACAGATGCTTGGTGCTAGAGCCATGGGCTCAAGCTCAATGCCAAGAAATGTATAGTTATCCCCTTTGGGAAAAAACATGTACCCATGAATTACCACATAGGTGGCAGTACACTAAACACCGAAAGTGTGATAAGAGACTTAGGAACACAGGTGGACAGTGGTCTCACCTTCAATAACCACATCGCCACAACAGTCAGGAAATCCTTCTATGTGGCACACCTCATCACTAAGGGCTTTTCATCCAGAAAAAAGGAAGTCATTGTCCCACTGTACTCATCCCTCATTAGACCCATTATAGAATACAATTCCCCATTTGGTATGTACCTCTCAAGACATCTGCAACAACTGGAAAGGCCGCAGAAATACCTCACTAAAAGAATCACAGGCCTAAAGCAGATGCCCTACGCTGACCGCCTTAAAAAACTCCAGCTAAGCTATACTCTGTCGCATATGATCTACTCAGAGGCGATCTCTGCTTAACATACAAGCCCATGTCAAACCCAGAGCTTTTGGACATGCTACACTTAAAGAAATCCCAATCTCTCAGAGACACACACTCCAGGGATCTAAACCTTGTCATCACAATAAACAAAACATGCTGGAGGGATAGGTTCCTGACCCAGAGACTCCCCAGACTCTGGAATAGACTGCCCATACATGTCAAGCAGAGTGCCTCTTTGGCCCTCTTCAAAAGGAACCTTGATGATTGGATGGGAGAAAGGAAATTCACCCCAGGGATCACGTCAGTCGCCATGCTAGATAGGGGTCCAGGGAAGTAAATAGTGTGGGAAGAAATAGCCAGGGAATTGTTATGGCTAGGCTTGTATAGGCCCTAGGGCTGATAGCCTAGTACCAACCTATGAACCTATGAACCTATGAACAATGTTAAAATCCCTGCTCTCATACTCATTGTAAAAGAGAATTATAATGTTAAAATGCCCACACACAAAAAATTGTAAAAGAGATTTACTATGTTAACATCTCCACTCTCAGACTCTTTGTAAAAGAGATGTACAGTGTTAAAGTGGCCACTTTTATACTTATTATAAAGGAGACTTAAAATGTTAAAATGCCTGCTCTCATACTCATTGTAAAAGAGACAATGTTAAAATCCCTGCTATCAAACTCATTGTAAGATACTTACAATGATAAAATTACCACATTTATACTCATTGTAAAACAGACTTACAATGTTAAAATCCCCGTTGTCATACTGATTGTAAAATAAATTTGCAATGTTAAAATCCCCGCTCTCATACTCATCGTAAAAAAGACTTACAATGTTAAAATGCCCGATCTCATACTCATTGTAAAAGACTTAAAGTATTAAAAGCCCCGCTCTCATACTTACTGTGAAAGAGACTTGCAATTTAAAAATCCCTGCGCTCATACTCCTTGTAAGTGAGACTTACAGTGTTAAAATCCCCATTCTCATACTCACTGTGAAGCATACTTAAAATGTTAAAATCGCCTCTCTCATAATCATTGTAAAAGAGACTTCCAATGTTAAAATCGCCTCTCTCATACTCATTTTAAAAGAGATTTGCAACTTTAAAATGCCTGCTGTCATACTTATTGTGAAAGAGACATACAATGTTAAAATGTTCGCTCTCATACTCAATGTAAAACTGCTTTACAGTGTAAAAATCCCTGCTTTCATACGCATTGTAATAGAGACATAGAATGTAAAAATCCCTGCTCTCATACTCACTGTAAAAGAGACTTACAATATTAAAATGCCCACTCTGATACGCATTGTAAAAGAAATTTGCAATGTTAAAATCTCCATTTTTATACTCATTGTAAAACAGACTTACAATTTTAGAATGACTACTTTCATATTCATGGTAAAAGAGACTTACAATGTTAAAATATCCACTCTCATACTCACTGTAAAAGAGAATGTCAAAATCCCCTCTCTCATACTCAATTTAAAACAGACTTACAATGTTAAAATGCCCACACTCATTACTCATATTCATTGTAAAAGAGACTTACAATGTTAAAATCCCTGCTATCATACGCATTGTAAAAAAGATTTACAATGTTAAAATGCCCACACTAATACTCATTGTAAAAGAGACTTACAATGTTAAAATGCCCATACTAATACTCATTGTAAAAGAGACTTACAATGTTAAAATGCCCATACTAATACTCATTGTAAAAGAGACTTACAATGTTAAAATGCCCACACTAATACTCATTGTAAAAGAGACTTACAATGTTAAAATGCCCACACTAATACTTATTGTAAAAGAGACTTACAATGTTAAAATGCCCACACTAATACTCATTGTAAAAGAGAATTACAATGTTAAAATGCCCACACTAATACTCATTGTAAAAGAGACTTACAATGTTAAAATGCCCACACTAATACTCATTGTAAAAGAGACTTACAATGTTAAAATGCCCACACTAATACTCATTGTAAAAGAGACTTACAATGTTAAAATGCCCACACTAATACTCATTGTAAAAGAGACTTACAATGTTAAAATGCCCACACTAATACTCATTGTAAAAGAGACTTACAATGTTAAAATCCCCACTCCCATGCTCATTGTAAAAAACACTTGCAACATTAAAATCCCCACTCTCGTACCACACACATACAAGATTTCACTTACCCCCAAGGCCTGTCAAGACTGAAGGCTGTAAAAAGAGGTGCAGTTGTGAAATGATGCTGCAGAAAATGCACTAGACAGAAACTGTCAAAGGGCCCAGTAAAAGTGATTTTCTGCGGAAGCAGACCCTGGCAGTTCAAGAAATCAGAGTCTTAACAGCACTAGCTTTTAAGATATACACTTGAAACAGACAAAGCTTCAGTGCTTGGCAGGTTTAATATAATTTATTAAATAAAATAATCCCATGTGTGAGAGAGTATACCTTTAAAAATATGTTTCCCCAAATAAAAGAATTTTATAGGAAAGCTTCAAGAAAGTTATAAATTTATCAATCATATCACTGCTAATCATCCAATAGAAAAAGGCTAGCTAATGCACTGATAACACATTTCATTATTCAAGTCTTGAATTATAGATTCATCATTTTTCTTGTTTTCCTTATTTATAACATTTTGCTGAGTATGAGAATATTTTCTTGTACCATATGATCATGTGATTTATAAAAATGATGCCTCAGACAGAGGAAATAAAATATAATATTAAATGGAATATTTTCTTCTATCATGTTGTGTAGTAGAAAGAATGCTACTCACGAACAAGAAGAAATAACACAATTATGTGCATTCTTCTATGTTTCCATTCATGGCATTGTGGCACATACACTAACCTTCTGAATACACATTTGTACCCCTTACAAGTACCAGATCATAATGGAGGATTATACAGCAAGTACTGCCTATGTTTCTGTTAGAGTGGATACCATTAAAGAGGTGTTAGAGTATTAATGCAACAACTAGAAATGAAAGCTCATTAACGTAGAATACAGATAAGGAAAAGAACACTAGTGTGAGATAAAGGGAATGGTAGAAGATAAACATTTAGGACTAAATGTTCATGGAGCTGTGGATGGACTTATTAAGGTGAACCATGGAAGCATCAGATAGCACATAGGGAGTAAACAAGTCCAATGAACCATGAAAACAAATATCTTGGTAGGTAGTATCAAAGTTGTCTGGATAATGATAATATGCCATCAGAGACCTCTATGGAAAGACACGTCAGTGGAGGCAGAGAGAATATCACTAAAGGGGATTCAGATGATATATGAGGAGTATGTATTGGAAGGGGTGCAACCCAAATTAGAGCAAGGCTAAGGGGACTGAAGGAAGTAGTAGGATGGACCTTCTGAGTTTTCAAGAACATCTGTTGAAATTTAAGGCAGACCAGAAGTGTGGAGCATGTGGGGTAGGGACTGGAATGATGGAAGGAAGATGTCGGGAAAAGGATCAAATGGAAAAAAAGAAAGGATATTTGAGACTAATGAGAGTACATAAATGCAGAATAGCAAGGATTGAAGAGCTGCAATGATAAGAAGGGATAGATACAAAGTAAATTAGAAATGGATCAAAACGGGACTACTCAGGACTATTGCAAAGACTTGGTAAAGAAGGTATTGGGAAATGAAGGAAGCAAATATAAGAAACCAGGCAGAAATGAAAAAAAAAGAAGTGGTGAAGGCAGAAAAGACAACAAGTGAAGGGGGTGTTAGAAGACTTGATCAAGTGAAAAGGTTGATGTTGGCCAAATTGAGTAATCATGGAAGGAAGTTCAAAGAAAACTGGGAAAAAGCAATGATACTGAATGAATACTTTGCTTCATTCTCCACAATGGAAAGCAAGTGAAGAGGATCATGAGGAGAATATCAGATTGATACTAGGAATGAAAGAAAGAAGGTGGAGAAAAAAGTGACTGCACTTAGGAAAGATAAAGCACCATGAACAGACTGGCTATCGTCCATACTTCAGAAATATGGTCAGTGTATGTTGGCAGATCGCTGACTTGTGCAAAAGTACCAGAGGCCTAGATGACAGTAAGCATGCTCTCATACAAGAGCAGTATGGAAAATCCAGGGAACTACAGTGCTATTAGCATAACAATAGTGGCAAGGAAGTTCATGGAGAGCAAATCATTATGGGAAGAGTGGCAGCATTTCCAGTAATCAACAGTCTCCAGAGCAGTGACCAACATGGTTTCACAACTGGAAAGACCAGTCATTCAGTCCTGATCCAGCTTCATGACTGATTTACAGGTGAACTTGACAGGTGTGTAGCAGTGGAAGTAGTCTACAAGGGTTCAGAGAGACCATCAGTCAATCCCAAACAAAAATCTTATAGAAAAAGTGCTGAAATAGGGAAAAAGACCAAGACTGATGAACAAGATAACAGAATGGTTGAATGGTAGGACTCAGAGGGTTTTTGGTGGGAGGGATAATACCAGGAATTAGGAGGTGGCTGGTAGAGTATTACCGGGCCCCTCCTGGGTCCAAAACTTTTAAGTGTGTTTATTTCATCATTCACATCTGAAGAAATAGAAAACAGAATCAATCTCTTTACTGGCACAAAGATAAATACAGTAGTGAAAGTGGGAATGATTCTAGAGAAGGATGTGAAAAGGCTAAACAAGTGGGCAGAAATATGACAGTTGAGACTAAATGCAAAAAAAAAAAATTCAAAATACTGCACATAGCCCACAACAAGCCTGCTAAAAAGTATCAGATAGGGGGGTAGAACTGATAGCAGCAGAGCACAGAAAGGATCTCAGGGTGCAGATAACACTTGGATTGGACCATAAAGAGAAGACTGGGAAAGCTATGGCAGCCATAGATAGAATGCTGGGATATGATCTCAGAAGGATAAATTCCAGAATCAAAGAGGGAATGATTCTAATCTGGAGGATATTTGTCACCCCACAACTTTATCATTGCAGACTGTTCTGGAGAAATATCTGAAAGGAATTCTGAGTAAAGCTACAAGAAAGATGCATAGGATGGAGGGACCCAGTATGATGACAGGTAGATTTGCTAGAAAATTCTTCTTACTTGAAATCAGATGAGCCAGGAGGACATGACACCAGTGCACAAGATCATGAAAGGGATACATGATAGGAATATTCTGAGAAGAGAGGACAGAGGTTTAAGGAGGGCCACAGGCAGCAGACTGTACGGCTATCTACTCCATGGTTATCTGAAAGTACTTTTTCACAGAGAGGTTATTGACCACAGAGCACACTTCCAGCATGAAAGTTGGAGAGGGAACACACTCAGGCATTCAAGCAGGTATGGGAGAGATGCAAAAGAGATAAGGGATGCAGCAAAATTAAAACATCAAAGTACTTAAAACGGCAGACTAAATAGGCTTAAAGTCTCTATCATCAACATATTACTATCTGCATTGCATAATGCTGTTGGCTTCCAGTCCTTTAGCTTATTTTTCTAGTCTTTTTTTAAGCAAATTTGTATTCTGCTATAATGTATTTCTTTATCCTTATATATTTACTTCAGCCATTAATTTAATACTTTTAAAAAAGTCTTTTGTCTTCCTTGCATATTCTTGTAAATCTCATAATTAGTCCCATCAGTACCTGGAAAATGTAACTTATTAACACCTTTTTTTTCAAAACTCCATCTAGATATTCTATAATAATTGCCTTGTTAATTCCTTTCTTTTATCCTTTTGTTTAACTTTTTAACTTCTAGCATATAAATTAACGAAACCTTCGTACTTGCGTATATTGCTGGCATAGATACTAACAACAGTCTTAACATTATCAGAGTTTTATCATTCATTGTACCTGTATTAGAATGCAAATTTATGAACAAACAACTCTGAGGGGATCTGAACCGGTTCCTCTTTAATACTATTCCTTCCAGCAGTGTATTAACAAGACGAACCACAGACGCACTCCAAGTAATGATGTCAGTGAAACACGTCGGGACACTTTTAGACATTTGCAGATGGGATGGCAAACACAAAACACAAGCCTCATGAGATTTGAACCAAAGACTACCATTTTCCTAAGCCATACAGTAAGAAGGTACACCTCAGGAACACTTGACGTAATGGTGTCAGTGAAACACAATTTGCACATGTGAAATAGAAAAGTGAAAAACAAAGCATGAATAAATATAATAAAATACATTAAATAGAGAAGGAAATGCACAGTCATGAGTGGATTTGAGTCTTCCACCCATTGCGATGACACTGCACAAACAATAAGCCACGGCAGCACTCAGACTACAGGCATAAGCTTTAACTCATTTCATATTTGCTGTTTGCTACATAAAAGACGCAGATCATTTGCATGATTGATTGCAGCTGAGGTCAATGTACATAGGACATGACATCAACAGGACCTCCTTTTTTGTTATACAATGAGCAATGCCATTTCAAGTAGGTCATTCATTGGCATCAACTGTGCTGTTTGCGACTTGTGACTCAGTGTATGATCTCAAAAAGATAAGTGTTTTAAAAGCTTTTTTAACCGTGTGTGTTCTGTGTTTATCTATATTCTTACCAGATTAAATGATCAAAATGGAAATATAGAAAAGGGATGAAAAGAAGAAGTAATTAGATAATAGAACAGAAAGAAAGAAATAATGTATGAGCAAGATGGAGGAGGGGTAGGATGGAAATTTGCTGTGCTCAGATATACGTACGTCCATTTTTTATGAAGAGACGATAAAAGCAAGTAGCTGAAGGAAATAATGGAAGTAAGAAGAAGGTAAAAGGAGTCGGTTGGGTACAGGCCAAGACAGACGTGACTATCTGGGTGAGTGGTATCACAGTGAAGGAGGGGGAACACAAAGGTGAAGAAGACATCAGTGAGAAGACGATATGGATGGTAGGATTATAAAATAAAAACGGGTTGATTTGGACTCAAGCGGAATAGGTACACCAGGTTGGGGGATAGGAATGGATATCCACAGATGCAACTTCTGCCAGTTGAGACCAAGTGAAAGATTATTGGTCACCTTATATAATATCACCATTAGGTCCTGGCTGAAATGGTGGAGCCAATATGGACAGGGAAGTGACCAATGATTCGCTGGAGCATGGTCTCCATGGAGCTGATGTGGGCATCCAGACTCCTGTCAATGATCTCTCCCACAAGCCCTGCCAGCTGTCATTGGGTGACAAAGGTGTCACCTGTACACAATCCTACTGACAGGTACCAGTGTACCAACCTTCATTGTAAGGCTACCTGATTCAGCTGGTGCAGGTAGGGAAGGAGGTATGGAGGCACCGGTGGCAGCCTGGGACCGAAGCGTAACGCGTACTTCTGCTAGTGGCAGTAGAGGTGGTGGGGCTCTGCTGCTGCTGCTTGTGAGGGACCAACAGGCCTTGCTTATGGAGTATATGCTGCTACATATAACAGTAAAAGAAATAGAGAAAAACAAAAATAAACAAAAATAAATGTGTGTAAGACATAGGATAGTGACATCGAGGGTGGGGGAAGAGGAATACAAAAATAAAATTAAGGTTATATTCCTAAAGGAGGATTAACTGAAAGCCATTTGCACATGCTGTCTGACAGATAGAAGAGTAATGCCAGGAGTTCATGCACCAGACCAGCATGTGCCTCTGGTCAGACATGCAACTTAGTGTCTGAGAATCATATACAGAGTAAACCTGCTGCTCAGACATACATATGTCAAGCACAGGGGAAATACAAAGAGCAGCAGCTTCCACTGTATATTTTAAAATATCCAGCAAACACCTAATTATGTCCATACATATATGGGTTGTGTGCTGCTGCAGTCATACGAGTGCACAGAAAAATATGCATCAAATGTTTTCCATGGCAAAAAAGAAGTAAATGTATGTTACAGGGATGGGTATGTAGGTTACTGGGAGGGCTATGTATGTTACAGGGAGGGGTATGTATATATGTTATGGGGAGGGGTATGTATGTTTCAGGAAGGGGAGATTTAGACCCACAGGCATCATAACAATGTGAAACGAAAGTCATTAATATGAAGATCCACTTCACCACCTATACAGGAGGAGGCTTGCAGAAACACACTTCTAAGATTGCTCATTCATGCTAATACCTTTGAGCTATGGCAGTGGTGACAGATGTTGCATTGGTCTGTTACAGTTATACATTATTTTGCAAGGTTTATTAGTGTTAGTAAATACAGATATGACATTTTTATGGCAACATGTATACTCACCCCACTCTGTGGTGCTGCACTCTGTTCTAGCCTATCTACAGATTCCTTTCAACCTCTTCAGGGGCTATAGATGTAAAAAGTGCAAAATGTAATGTCTGTGGATGCCACACAATGTCAGGTTAAAGGTGCAGGTAATCTAACAGCTGTACTTACAGCACATAGATGGTGCCTGCTTAACTTCATCCTCCCAATGGCTAGGAAGGTCAGGATTGCATTTCTGCATGTTACTACAC
Organism: Protopterus annectens; assembly: GCF_019279795.1. NCBI lineage: Eukaryota > Metazoa > Chordata > Ceratodontiformes > Protopteridae > Protopterus > Protopterus annectens. The sequence continues at coordinate 716,852,661 of NC_056751.1, read as the reverse complement.
TAGTGATGGTACTGTTCCTCCATGTCTGTGACGTCACTCTACTCATGATGACATCGTTTCTCCATGTCTCTAATGACAGCCTTGGGTAAGTGATTCCAGGCTTCAGCATTATAATGAGGCCTGGCATAGCCCTCCTGCATTAGCCTTTGGCTGTAATAAAAAAATACCTTAAACTCCTCTTCAAACCTTTCTGTGCTCTAAAAGGAGCACTACCCTCTCTTTCTCCAGCCATCATGTCTCACATTGAAAGCTCTCCAAAAAAATGGCAGACAGTTGGCTTACAAAACAATCCTCACATGTCCCATCCACTGTGCCACAATGGATATCAATTGGCAACTTATTTACAGGACAGAGGGCAAACTCCGAAATGTAAGCTGTGTATTATTATGGTTCCAACAGCACTTTAAGGTGTGAAACATAGCTGCCCTCCATCCTAGAGGATGTTGTTGAGAACACAGACTTGTCAACTCTATCTGCAGAAGGTTAAATACTGCCTGACAATTACCTCACCCCTAAACCGATAGGCTGACTGTGCATGTAGGTGCTTAAGTACGTGCACAGCATCATGTGCAAATGTTTACCGGGTGTTGTCGTAATGCAAATTAAATAATAAAAAAACAAATAGTGAGATGAGCCTTAAGTATACTAATCAGCATGCAGGGAGTGGTGAATCTAAACGATAAAAGAGCAATAAGAACACAGAGCCTCATAAGTCCATAGAGAAACCTGTGGAAAATGATATGGAAGTTTGAATCCTGCAGGAAGTCTTCTTCTGCTATAGAATATCTCCCTTAAATATATTAAGTGCTACTTAGTACACATTCATTCCTTTGCAGAACATTACTTGCCTGCTTCTTTAACCTGATGCCTGTGAGGACTGATAGCTTACAGTAATTTTAAAAAGGGGTATATTTCAAGTGTACTGCATGTGGTAGAGTGCAAGATTGTTAAGGTTAGTGCGAGACACCACCTGGACTCATACTCTGGGCAGTGTTCCATTGTATTTTACTGCTGTGTGTGCTTGCACATATGTCAATAGCTAGAATCATAGTAACAGTGATATTGCAATGGTCACATGTTGTTGTGATTGCTTTGTGGGTAATGTGCTCAGTACTCATAACACGCCTGGCATTTACTTAAAGACTGAGGGTGCAGACATCTGTCAGGTACAAATTTAACATAATATATGGAGTAGTAAGATAGGAGTGCTGTACAGAATTCTTAGGGCCATGGAAGACCAAGACTATTAATTACCTTGTTTTTTACACACCAACAAAGCTATTCCTAAAATCAAAGCCCAAAGAAAATAGCTGCTTCATCTGGTAGTCCATCCACATCCACTTGTTAGCCTAAATTCACAGAAGCAGAGAATAAGGCCCTCCACCTCAGTGGCTGACAGCTCTTTGCTGTCCATGCAGCCAACTAGCCCTTCTGTGACTATATTTGCAAAGATGAAATGGCCTGCTACAGGGTCACATATGTGGTCCATGCTGCCACCCACCCAGAAGCAGTAACATAAGAACAAAGGGCAACAGGTGGTAGGCCATTAGCCAAGGCATCTTTTAAAGAGACAGCAGGGTTCCTGGTCCCACTTAAAGGCAGTGATTCCCCCACAAAGTCTCACAGAGTAGTGTAGGATGTCTGGATGTTGGGGTAGAGTTAGGTCCCCAGAGAGCTTCAAATGTGGATGACCCAGTATGTAGTTCTACTTCGTTGTATCTGTTACTGCAAGTCCTCCTCACTTCATAGTCACTCAAAACTTCCTTACATCTGTGTGATGCTTTCTACACAGGTGCATCAAGGACCAAACAAACATGGCCATCTGCGCAAGATATAGCCAGGGATATTAGTTTTTGCATGTTTTTAGCTGAAAAGATATCAATTGTATGTGTAGTTGCAGTGGTGGATCATACTTCTACTGGATTTTTTCTGCTTTGTTTTGCTGTATCCACAGGTGATTCTTTGTCTTTCACCAGCACTGTGGAACTCAAGTCCCTATATGATATTGGAGAATCTGTATCCTCTGACAATGATGGCAGAGATGAGCTGACAGAGTCATGGGGGGTGCAGAGTGTGCATTTGATACAGGAAGTGTGACCATCACATACACTATACAGACCATTGACGCAGTTTCTATGCCTATGGCTATCCAGGATAAACAAGCGTATGAGTAAGGGCAGGTTGATATTGGCACTATTGATAAGGAAAGTATGGTGCCCCAAATACATAGATGTCTGAAGCTGCCCCAAGCACTTCTGGGCAGGGTGGTTCACACAGCAGGGTTGGTATTGGTTCTCACTTGAGAAAAGGTTACCACCCTCCACCCTGAGGTTGGTTTGTCAGTGGCCAGAACCCAGCATATGTGCAGGGCCACCACGAAAACACAAACTAATGCCAACATAGCCATGGCAGAGATGGTGATAGTGATGCAGGCTGTTCATGCTTTCTTGCAGGAGTGCATGTCCTGTATGTGTGATTCCTAGGTTATCAAGTACTTTACCACGCATCACCTTTTCTAGTTTGTCTGGCAGGGTTGAGAAACAGCCCTTGCAGCCAGTCAGCAGCTACAACCAGAGATGTTACCTGCCATGGCTGTGGAGGTGTGTGATTCTGTTCCCAAAATGCTAGTACTTCCACAGCAACATCTATTGGGAACTTATTTACAAGGATTCCTGACATTGCAGGAATTCTTACTTCTGTTCTAAAGCATTTGTTACTGCACTTGAGCTCAAAGCCAGTTTGTTTTGCATTGGAAGGGTTCTTTTGCACTCTGGTGGGAGCAGAGAGATAAATTCAACCAATCCAGTGTGGGAACTACTGGTTAATAGCTTATTGTATTTTTATCTGATTGGCCTGTGGGTTTAACTTTAGAAAAGTATTTTATCCTGCTGGTATAAAGGAATTACAATTTTGTAAGATTGTGCTTATTTATAAAGCAATTCCTTGAGTCTGGCTTGGACACCTGTGACTGCAAGACTTAGATTGGTTCTTAAACTAAAAACTGATATAAGTATATTTTTTGCACTTGTTCTAACTTTTTCAGTGATATTTAATACTTCTGTGCTGCATTTATTTTTTTTGTTGAATTTATTACTGTTTTTCAGCCTGCACTTGCTAAAGAAACTCTGTTTGCTATTGTACTTCTCTTAGGATGTTTTAACAGTATTCTGCAGATGCTGAATCTAGACTGTTTTGCATTTTTGTGCTTTTAAACCAGGCATCCTTGTACCCTTGTGGCAGAAGTGTGTAGTTCAGGATTCATGGGTGGCCCCTGGCAAAATAGGTTAGAGATGGATTCACCTGAGTTGGGGATTGCTGGAGAAAGGCTCAGTTTGGGGCTTTCCCATTGGTAGTTGTGTTAAAGCTGTTTAAATTTGCCTATATATACGCCTTGCATTTGCGCAGGTTTGTACTCAGTTTACTGGAGCTGCTCAACATTTGGAAACTTTAGCCAGAGGTCTGGAGTACATCTGCACTGAAATCCAAAGCATCCACTGAAAAAAAAAAATGAAAAATAAGTATATTTTAAGCCAGCACTGCACTCTGTTAACTGTATTTAATTTAATTACTGATTCATTTTTTCTGTTTGTGACTAAGTCTAGCAGCCCACTTCCTTCCCAAATACCACATTCAGAAAAATCTTGCTACAATGGATGGGCAGTTTCCCATCATTTCTCCTGCCAGCTTGATTGATATGGGCATCTTGAAGCAATGTAGCAATTGCTTCATGTATACTAACAACCATTTACTCCTAAAGCAAACTAACAGCCTGTGTGAGAGATGCAAATACACTGTGGAATTGGAGTCAATTCTCACACATAAAAACAAACTAGACATCAAACAGGTTGTCAGCACACACACTTCACCTCTCACACAAACCTCAGCTCTCACACAAAATAAGGTCATGACACATAAAGCCACATACACAGAGGTACTCAATAAAAGCCCAACAAAAGAACAGACATCTCTCAAATGCACACCACACATACTCACCACTCAGCAAAAAGAAACTAGTACATGTATCAACACACATATCTATGTTTCAACAAATAAGCCCCTAAGGCAAAACATATCAAATGCCTTGGTCATAGGTGACTCCATAGTGAGAGACACAGATGTCCCCCTCATCAGACTTCACAAGGAAAGGACACGGTCAGCTGTCTATCAGGTGCCAGGATCTGTCAAATCATGCATGCACTCAAGTTACTCTACAAGAAATACCGTAATCCCTCTCTCAAACTCCATGTTGGAGTGAATGGCTTGAGATGTACCTCTCTTGACTATATGAAGAGAGACATGAGGGCACTCTCTAATTATGTGTCCCAGACAGGTATGGCAGCACAGTGGTGGGGCAGTTAGGTTTGTCACCTCACAGCAAGAGGTTTTGCAGTTTGATTCCCAGCTGGGGTGCCTTCTGGCTGGAGTCTGCATGTCCTCTCTGCATTCGTATGGTTTTACTTCAGGTGCTCTGGTTTCCTCCCATATTCCAAAAACATATTTCTGGAGCATTATTCCCTGGGCCTCCACTTAAAATGTGCTCTGTCTCAAATGGACTTTCCTGGTCAACAAATGTTCAATAAAAAAATAAAATAAAATAAAAATGTCCCTAGCCCTAAGTAGTATCCTACCCTCACCCAGGATGATGCCACAATATAAACAAAAGATGATTGACTTCAACAATTGGCTCTGCTTCTGGTGTCAGTCCAGGGGGATCCAGTATCTGTCAGCCTGGGAGGATATGGTAGACAAACCTTGCTGCTTTGCTAGAGATGGTCTGCACCTGTCCTCCCTAGGCTTTCTGATACTGGCAAAGGCCCTTGGTTCCCCCATAGTGCCTTTTTAAGCAATATCAAAATACATTTTCCAACGCAACAAAATCTATTTGAGGCAAACTTAGGGTTGTGCTGCTTAATACTAGGAGTTTAAACATGAACCTTCACTGCCTGGAAGCACTTCTCACCTTAGAGGATGCTAACATCTGTGCAGTTACACATTCAGACCTCAAAATGAGCATGAAGGAAACAAAGGTGGGGGTGTATCCATCTTCATTAAAACCAAATATACTTCTATACAGGTCAAACATCATGACTTTCTCAAACTACTCCATGTCCAACTAACTATTGGGAAAGTACCATACCGCATCATTGCTAGTTATAGATCCCACACCATGAACTAGGACAGACACACCACCTACCTTGATTTACTGGAATCCCTCACCATACAGCCCAACAACTTAGTTATGGGAGATTTCAACTATACCTCCATAGACTGGGAGACGTACACAAGCAAAAACATACTTGCCAAGAGTTTCCTGGACATTGTTAACACAAATGCTCTGGGACAGATAGTCTCCACCCCCACTAGGGGCTCTAATGTTCAGGACATATTACTCACCAACATGGGGGGCAGTGTACTTCCCCATGTGTGATGCCCACCCTGGTAAGGTCAGACCACAATTCAGTCTTGTTTAATGCAACTGCTGGAACTGACACCCTCACAGGAAGAAAAATTATAAATAAACTTTACCCAACGCTAACTACAGACTATTAAGACATGGTATAAAACGCATCATACCACTTGAAATCTCAGACATCAATGATCATTATGCAGAAGTGTATGCAAATGCCCTGATCAACCACTTAAACAACTGCATAAACTCTGCTGTACCTGACAGGATCAAAACCAGGTCTTCCCGTAAAAACAAGCCACCATGGTGGGCTTAAGCATAAGAAGATTATATAACAAGAGGAAGAAACTTTTGTCCAAAATCAAGAGGGATATCACTCTGCAGAGGAAGAGTTCAGAAATCTTGTAAAGTCTTAAAAAGCAAATCTTTAAACTAAAATTGAATCCCTAGGAAGGATAATCATAAAGCATTCTTTAACTACATCGGAAATATAAAAGGGAATGCCCGGCTATGTACCAAACTGGTTGTAGATGGGATCACTTATACCACACAGGAAGATATCGCTAACCTGCTAGCTGGCAGATTCAGCACAAACTTCACCCCCTATCTACACCTACCATATCCCAAACCATACCTGACACCAGCCCTCTGCCTAGTATCTCTAGAGAACAGGTCATCTCTGCACCTGTCAAGGCCAAAAATATGGCCTCAATGGGACCAGATAATATCCCGGGTTGTTTACTAAACAATCTAAAAGAAGACCTAGTGGGCCCACTTGACATTTGCTTTAATCATAGCTTGAGAACTAGCTATGTTCTTGCAGAATGCAGAACAGCAACAGCAATCCCCCTGCCCAAAGGTGGACCATCAACTTACTGACCCTCATAACTACAGACCCATATGTCTAACCAGCCTCATCTGTAAGGCCATTGAAAGAATTATCACGGCCCTTATCAACAAGGACATAGGCGACTTCCAAATACAGGACCCAATCAAGTTTGGCTTTGTTAAGCATAGATCATGCTTATTAAACCTGGTGGACTTCTCTGAGAATGTCACGAAAGCCATGGACGAATCTAAGACAGTGCACATTGCCTATCTCAACCTTGCCAAGGTTTTTGAGGCAATTCCCCACTCAGGCATTGTTGAGAAACTCTCTCAGTTAGGGATTAATGCTTACATTACTAGATGGGTAGCCAATTAGCTCACCAACAGAACACACTGTTAAAACTGGTGATTACATCTCCACCAGCAGACCTGTCACTACTGGAGTACCACAGGGGTCTGTGCTGGGCTCCTTACTGATTGGCATCCATTTCTTAAAAATCCAGGCCAAAGTAGATGGCCTTTGGCTCACCATGTTTCCTGATGATTGTAAACTGGGACCAATCACTGAGTCCCCCAATGATGTCAACATATTACAAGAAGGGCTAACGCAAACAAATGATTGGTGTCAAAGCCATGGTCTAAAGCTAAATGCAAAAGAATGCATTATGATTCCCTTTGGCAAAATGGATTCCTTGCAAATTACAATATTGACAGCACCCCCCCCACACACACACACACACACACACACACACACACACACACACACACACACCAAGTTCCAGCCCAGTAGCCCAGTGGTGCGATTTGGGAACACAGGTTGATAGCAATCTGAACTTTGACCACCAAGTTTCCACAGTAGTAAGGAAAGCCTTCTACATAGTGCATCTCATAAGCAAGGGCGTATGTTATAACTCCACTGTGCTCCACCCTCATCAGACCACGAATAGAATATAATGCGCCCTTTTGCATGTACCTTGCCAGACATTTTCAGCAACTGGAGAGACCTCAATAAGTAAATACAAGGACTCCAAACCATGACCTTCCTGGACAGGCTGAAACCCCTGTCACTTTATTCTGTATCAGAGAGGTGACTTGTGCCTGAACTATAGGGCAATCTCCAACCCTACCCTAATGTAAAAGCTGCATATCTGCAAGTCAAATGGCACAAGAGTCACTCACTCTAGGGATTTAAACCTAGCTTATGAAATTAACAAAACATGCTGGAGACCGATATGTTTCCCAGAGACTGTCATTTCTCTGGAATAGACTTCCTATTAATGTAAATCAGAGCTCCTCATTGACCCTATTCAAATTCAGCCTAGATAACTGGATGGGAGACAGCAAATTCGCTCTTCGGGTGGCACCCATGTCACTCATGGGTAGGGGTAGTTGATGTTGATCACAGACCCACTCTGTTCATAAATTTGTTCTGCGAACTACCCAAAAAGAACAAATAGGGATACTTGGGATTAACATGGGTAGGCTTGTAAAGGTTGTAGGGCTGCTAGCATAGTAACCTCCTATGAACCTAGGTGGCCACTCCCAGGAGAGGGCATCTTGTGGTCAAAGCATTCATCATACTAACAAATCTGCTAGCATACATCAGTCTAGGTCATAGAACACACCATCCTCTAGCCAAGGTCTTAGTACAGCCAGTGCAACTCATGGCTCTTGTAAGTGGGGGGAGCACACATGGGAAGCTGATCCCTCTGCCATGTATACTCTGGACCTGTCCAAGAGGCTGAGCAGCATTGCTTCAATGCCTGCTGAGGTTGTTTCCCTGCAGACATAGCACACGCACACACACACACACACACACACACACGCACACACGCGCGCACACACACACACACACACACACACGCACACACACACACACACACACACACACGCACACGCACACACACACACACACACACACACACACACACACACACACACACACACACACACACACACACACACACACACACACACCACAGTCCCCAGCACATCACATACATCCAATGACCTGGGCCATGAGAACACTTTTTCTTTTTATTCACCTCAGCATTTACACTAAAATACTTCCCTATGAAAGGCATGCACTCCTGTATTCCTTTTTCCACTTCTGCAAATGATGATAACTGTGCCTTTCCCTTTATAGAGATGTTAAATTTACATCCCTTCCCCTATCAGTGTGACATTTGAGCTGGTCCTGCCCTACTTAGTAGCTGTCATAATAATATAACCCTTATGTACTTTAAATAAGTAGGGCAGGGCCAACTCAAATGTCACACTGATCGGGGAAGGGATGTGAATTTGACATGTATACCAATAACAGTTTGTTTTACAGCACAATAAACCACTCCCTTGCCTGATAAAAAGTATATATATATATATATATATATATATATATATATATACATATATATATATAGTTAGAAAGCTTGTAATGAAACTATTACTCTGTTATTTTTGTTTTACTTGGATTGCTTGTCTGTGTACTTTATAAAGGATTTTAGACTGGAAACAGACTGCCTGTCCTGCTTGGATTACTTCTGAATACTTAGTAATTCTGTACAATATTTCTAATTATATATTTTTTATTATTCTTTTGACTTAAGATGAGCTTAGGTTCGCTACTTCTACTGCCATTATTTGATCTGATTAATATACAGTGATTAACTAGATATATATGGATTGCAAATCTTCCACACAGAGACGTTTCTTACAGTGTTTTGTTTTTGGACCCACTATACTTGTTTAGTGGGTTGTTTGAGACTCCGGGGATACCACGGAGATTACTTTTTTTTAATATACATAAAACCACACATACCTTATCCAATGGGACAGGTGCTCCATAACTCCCACAGGGCTGCAAATGAGGCCTACACATTCCATGACTTGTTGTACGGTACCCATGTCAAAAAGGATCTGGTCAATAAAGTTGGTGTTGTCGAGTGTATGAAATGTTAAATTTCGCTAAATAATATGGCTCTTCCAGGGACATCATTATGCAATGGTATGCACTGCAGCTGCTTCAAGGCTCCGGGGAGCACCCCAGCACTACCAGGCTATAATTCATACCACATCTTTCGGCCCCTAAACCTGGACCGAAGCACTAAAGATGTTGTGTCTCCATATTCATAAAGGATATGCACACCTCCAGACTAGCAGCCCAACATAACGCATCAGAGATACTTCAGGTACAACTAACACTGGGTAAAACTGCAATCCAGGTTGTAGCCTGCTATAGATCTCCCACCATGTCCCAAGACTCCCACTCCACATTCCTAAACACACTGGAAAATATTAGGGTACAACCCAATACCATTATACTGGGAGACTTTAACTACTCCTCCATTAACTGGGAAAATTACTCATGTACCAACACACTTGCTCAACATTTCCTGGAATTCATTAATTCCAACACCCTGGACCAACTCATTCTTACCCCCACCAAGGGTAGAAACATCCTTGACCTGGTCATTACTAACATGAGCCCCGCCAAAAGAAACCACCATAAAAAACTTCTCCAAAGCCAATTTTGGGCTTCTTAAAACAGAGGTAGCTAACTTCACGACACCCATGCAAATGGAAAATAGGGGCATGACTGCTGAATCATACACCAATGCACTGTATGAGCACATACACAAGTGCATGGAATGGGCCATACCAAACAGAACCAAGACACTCTTCACCAAAATAAGGAAGTCAATCTGGTGGTCCCCTACTATAAGCAAACTCTACAACAGAAGGAAAAAACTGTTGCAGAAAAGGGTGAATTTCCAAGACTGGAAAAACTCCCTTGTTAGCCTCAGCAAAAAACTGAGATCCATCATTAAATCCTCTAAAGCTAGCTACAAAAACAAAATTGCTGCAGATTCTAAAGACAACCACAAGGCATTCTATAGTTATGTCAAGAATCTACATGGCAATACTCAGATCTGCTCTGAGTTACAGCACAATGGCAATACATATACAGAACCAACTGATATTGCCAACATATTGACTGACAGGTTCAGTGCGAACTTTACCCCCTTTTCACCCCTTAATAGGCCTATCACAATACCTGAGGAATGCCAAGTCCCTATTATCACAGCTACACAGGTAAAAACCGCACTGTCCAAAGCCAAGAATACAGCTTCAATGGAACCTGATAATAACCCTGGCTGTGTTCTACATGAATTGCAAAGTGAACTGGCATCACACCTGAGTACCCTGTTCAATCACAGCCTCATTTCAGGCTTTGTTCGTACTGAATGGTGCACTGCTACAGTCATCCCATTCCACAAAGGGGGAGCGACTACAGACCCTGGGAACTACCGCCCCATTAGTGTGACGAGTCTCATATGTAAGGATATGGAGCGCATCATCATGGACCTTATAAATAAGGACACAGGGAATCTCCAAACTCTGGACCCCACACAGTTTGGGTTTGTGAAAGGTAGATCATGCCTGCTCAACCAGACAGACTTCTTTGAGTCTGTCACCAGAGCTGTGGATGAGGGCAAGGTAGTTCACATAGCCTACCTAGATCTTGCCAAGGCCTTTAACACCATCAATCAATCAGGAATCATAGATAGACTCAATAAACTAGCCATAAACCCCTATGTCATAAGATGGGTTGTCACCTGGCTCATTAATAGAACCCACACTGTGAAAGTGGCGGACTCCAACTCTGACTACCGATAAGTTACAAGTGGTGTCCCACAGGGATTGGTCCTAGGTCCTCTCCTGTTTGGTATCTGCTTCTCTCAAGTTCAAGTCAAAGCAAAGGGACTCTGGCCGACCAAGTTCACAGATGATTGCAAACTGGGAGCCATTACTGATTCTCCAACTGATTTAGACATTCTACAAAAAGGCCTCACTGACACCAGTGACTGGTGCCAGAACCATGGCCTTAAGCTCAATGCCAAAAAGTGCATTGTCATTTCCTTTGGGAAAAATTCAGTGCCCATGAACTACCACATAGGCGGTAGTCCACTAAATACCGAAGGTGTGATAAGATACCTGGGGACACAGGTTGACAGCAACCTCTCCTTTGATAACCACATTGCCACTGTAGTCAGAAAGTCCTTCTATGTGGCACATTTCATTACAAAAGGTTTCTCATCCAGGAAGAAAGAGGTCATAATCTCTCTCTACTTATCCCTCATTAGACCTATTATAGAATATAATGCCCCATTTGGTATGTAGCTCATTAGACACCTACAACAACTGGAAAGGCCACAAAAATACCTCACTAATAGGATCTTAGGCCATAGACACATGCCCTATATGGACAGACTCAAAAAACTCCAGCTAAACTGTGTCTCTTATCACCTACTTAGAGACGATCTCTACTTGACCTACAAAGCCATGCCTGACTTAGAGCTGCTAGATATGCTACACCTAAAGAAATCCCAATCCCTCCGTGCCACATGCTCCAGGGACCTAAACTTCATTACCACAATAAACAGAACATGCTGGAGGGATTGGTTCCTAACCCAGAGACTTCCCATACTCTGGAACAAACTTCCCATTCACATCAAGCAGAGCACTTCACTGGCCCTCTTTAAGAAAAACCTTGACGAATGGATGGGCAATAGGAAGTTCACCCCAGGGATCACTTCAGTGGGCTTGCTTGACAGGGGGACTGGGAACTAACTTTGGGCAGCATGATGCCAGGTAATCTTCTTGGGTTAGGCTTATATAGGCTCCAGGGCCATTAGCCTAGTACACACCTATGAACTTATAAACCTATAAAAGAGTCTCCTGCAGACACACATTTACAATACCTGTGACAACCCCTAATTTGCGTGATGGATTCTTGCTGAACATGGGCATTCGTCTGAGATCCAATAAAGTGGATGCAGCTCCATTGTGCAGCATTTAAATGTTTATGACTTGTTCCTATGTTTTTTGCCACATTATTGGTACAAGTTGCCTGATCATACAGTTATTATCTTGTAGTACAGCCAGCTATATTCTTTGGGCTACTGACATTGTGTACTTAGACCTTCTGAATCACACACACCCTATGCATAGCTACTTCTTACTCAGATTTATATAGTGAGATCCAATAAAGCTTTCTGAATCCCGCCCTCTGTTTTTAGGTGTATAGCCTGGCCTGAGCATATTGCAATAAAAATGGTGCTGTGCCCAGAAAACAAACTGAAATAAAATGAAAAATGAAACAAAATACATTTCCTTATAACTCTCTGTCTCGTCTTTAGGCATCTTTTTCAATGTTTGTATATAATCCTATCTACATTCTGCTTAGAACTGCATACTATTCCATCCATGACATCAAAAAATAAATAAATAAAATACACGAGCTTCACAGAATTGTTTACATTTATTGTTCTTGTCTCCCCTTGTTAACCTTTTAACTACTTTCCTTCTTTCATCTTTTTGGTATTCTCCCCGGAAACATTATATATAACAATATGGTTTGAAAATCCAACTAACTTTCTTCCATTTCTTTCAGAATTTCTGAATGAATAAAATATATATATTTATATATATATATATATATATATATATATATATATATATATATATATATATATATATATATATATATATATATATATATATATATATACGGATTCACTTCAGAAGCTCGAAATACTGAAATCTCGAATTTCAGTATCTCGAGCCCAAGAAGCCGAATCCACATATTAGCGAAAGTTTAGAAGCGCGAAATTCAAATCCTCAAATACCGGTGGTTTTGAATTTCACGCTTCTAAAGTTCCGCTATGGTCATGTATTCAGGTAAGTGTGTGTGTGTGTTAAGGAGTTTGGGTAGGGGCTGTGGTGTTTGTCAGTGTGTTTTGTTGCTGTGATGTGTATGTGTGAAGAGAAAGTAGCTTGTGAGGTGGTGTTTTGTGTGTGTGTGTTTGTATGTAGTGTGACCTCAGAGTGAGTGTGGGGAGTGCAGGGGGGTTGCCCACCTTCTTTCATGTAGTAGAGTGATTGTGAGTTTGTGTGGTGGATGGTGTGTGTGTGTGTGTGTGTGTGTGTGTGTGTGTGTGTGTGTGTGTGTGTGTGTGTGTGTGTGTATGTAGTAAAACTGCAAAATTCAAAATCTCCGGTTTTCGAGGTTTTGAATTTCGTGGTTTTTAGTTTTTGTTGTTTTGTGGATTCAACTTCTTGGGCTTGAGATACTGAAACTCGAGATTTCAGTATTTTGAGCTTCTGAAGTGAATCCATATATACACATGTATCTTGGTTATAAGATTTCTTATTTTACAAGTATACTTCCTATTACACATGCAAAACCCCAGATTTACTTTTTACACTTCTTACCATGCTGATGTACCCCCTTTTTTAATTGCTACTGAAACTGATGCTGTGACTTATTTAGTTAACTATTACAGTTTTTGAATAATGCATACAAAACTAAAATCACATCCCTAGCCAAGGATAATCATAAGGCATTCTTTAACTGCATCTGAAGTCTAAAAGCGAATGTCCAGCTGTGTGCTGAACTGGTTGTAGATGGGATCACTCATACCACACCAGAAGATAATGCCAACCTGCTAGCTAACAGATTCAGTGCAAACTTCACCCCTCTTATCCCCACCTACCATATACCAAAGCACACCTAACACCAGTCCTCTGCACTTACCCAGGACAAAAACACAGCCTCAATGGGACCAGATAATATCCCAGGTTGTTTACTAAACAATCGAAAACAAGTGCTAGTGGACCCACTTGTTGTTTTCTTAATCGTCGTTTGAGAACTGGCTATATTCCTGCAGAATGGAGAACAGCAACAGTAATCCCCCTGCACCAACAGGGTCATCAACTGGCCCTAGGAAATACAGACTCAAAAGTCTAACCAGACTCTTCTGCAAGGCCATGGAAAGTATTATCATGTATGTTGTCAGCAAGGACATAGATGACCTCCAGATGCTGGACCCCACCCAGTTTGGCTTAGTGTAGGGTTCATCATACTTATTATACCTGGTGGACTTCTTTGAGAATGTCACCAAAGCCATGGACGAAGGTAAGACAGTGCACACAGCCTATCTCAACCTTGCCAAGGCTTTCAACACAATTCCCCCCTCTAGAATCATTGAGGAACTCTCCCAGATAGGGATTAACCCTTAAATTAGTAGATGGGTAGCCAATTGGCTCACGGACAGAACACACTCTGTCAAAATTGGTGACTCCACCTCCACCAGTAGACCCCTCACCAATGGAGTACCCCAGGGGTCTGTACTGGGACCCTTACTGTTTGGTATCTATTTCTCAGAAATCCAGGCCAAAGAAGATGGCCTTTGACTAACCAAGTTTGCTAATGACTGCAGTCATTGAGTCCCCCAGTGATGTCAACATTTTATGGGAAGGGTAACACAAACAAATGATTGGTGCCAAAGCCATGGTCTAAAACTAAATGCATTATTATTTCCTTTGGCAAAATGGAATTCCTTACAAATTACAGTATTGACAGCACCCCTTGGGTTCCAACCCAGTGGCGCTAGACTTGGGAATACAGGTTGATACAATCTGAACTTTAACCACCAGATTTACACAGTGGTAAGGAAAGCCTTCAACATTGCATACCTCATAAGCAATGGCAGAGCATCCAGGTCAAGGGATGTTATAACTTCACTGTGCTCAACACTCATCAGGCCACTAATAGAGTAAAATGCACCCTTTTGCATGTACCTCACCAAACACCTGCATCAGGTGGAGAGACCTCAGAGTTTTCTCATTAAGAAAATACAAGGACTCCAAACCATGACCTACATGGACAGGTTGAAAGCCCTGTCACTTTACTCTGCATCTTATAGGCTGCTGAGAGGTGACTTATGCCTGGCCTATTGGGCAACTGCCAACCCTGGCCTAATGGATGTGCAGCTCACTCACTCTAGGTATCTCAACTTAGCTTGTGACATTAACAGAATATGCTGGAGAGACAGATATGTCTCCCAGAAACTGACGCTTTTCTGGAGTAGACTTCCTGTTCATGCAAAACAGAGCTTTTCACTGACCCTATTTAAATTCCACCTAGATAATTGGATGGGAGACTGCAAATCCACCCTTGGGGTGGCACCCATGTCCCTCATGGATCGGGTTAGCTGGTGTTGATCACAGACCCGCTCTGTTCATAATTTTATTCTATGAACTACCCAAAATGAATAAACGGGGATACTTGAGATTAACATGGCTAGGCTTGTAAAGGCTTTGTGGCCACTAGCTTAGTAATGTCCTGTGAACCTTCTTCTTCTTCTTCTTTTGGCTGCTCCCATTAGGGGTCACTACAACAGATCAACTGTTTCCATTTCTTCCTGTCCTCTGCATCTTGCTCTGTCACACCAACCACCTGCATGTCCTCTCTCACCACACCCATAAACCTTATCTTAGGTCTTTTATTGTTACCTGGCAGCTTCAGCCTTTGCATCTTTTTCCCAATATACTCTGCATTCCTCCTCAGCACATGTCCAAACCAATGTAATCTTGCCTCTCTGGCTTTGTCTCCAAACCTTCCAACCTGGGCTGACCCTCCAATATACCTATTCCTAATCCTGTCCATCCTCGGCGCACCCAGTGCAAATCTTAACATCTTCAACTCTGCCATGTCAAGCTCTGACTCCTGCTTTTTTGTCAATGTCACTGTCTCCAACCCATATAGCTGGTCTCACTACCCTCTTGTAGACCTTTCCTTTCACTCTTACTAGTACTCGTCTGTCACAAATCACTCCTGACACTCTTCTCCACCCACTCCATCCTGCCTGTACTCTCTTCTTCACCTCTCTTCCACACTCACTAATACTCTGAACTGTTGATCCCAAGTACTTAAACTCATCCACCTTCGCCACCTCTACTCTCTGCATCCTCACCATTCCTCTATCCTCACTCTCATTCACACACATATATTCTGACTTAGTCCTGCTGACCTTCATTCCTCTTCTCTCTAGAGCATATCTCCACCTCTCCAGGGTCTCATCCACCTGTTCCCTACTCTCACTACAGATCACAATGTCATCTGCAAACATCGTAGGCCATGGGGACTCCTGTCTGATCTCGTCTGTCAACCTATCCATCACCATTGCAAATAAGAAAGGGCTCAGAGCTGATCCTTGATGCAATCCCACCTCCACCTTAAACACACCCATCACTCCCACCGCAGACCTCGCCGCTGTCACACTACCCTCGTACATATCCTGTACCACTCGTACATACTTCTCTGACACTCCTGACTTCCTCATACAATACCACAACTCCTCTCTAGGCACCCTGTCATATGCTTTCTCTAAATCCACAAAGACACAATGCAACTCCTTCTGACCTTCTCTGTACTTCTCCATCATGATTTGTTTATACAAGCTTATAACGCTGTTACCCTTATAGGCCTTCTTTTTGTTTCAAGTCTATAATCACTCACCTACCTGGTCTTATTAATAATGCATGCATTAACATTACCTTTTATTCCTTATCCATACAGCACTGCCAGTAATGTCTTCCCTCTCCATAGCTCAGATCGTCTGCCTCACCCATAAACATTTACATTGCTCTTTCTGCTTTAATGTCAAAATGCATATATCTAGCAAGCATAGTTTTACATTTATTTACCAGGTAGAGTGACATAAACACTTTTCTCTGTTTTATTGAACTAGTATAGATCTTCTTGACTCATTTTCAGATTATTAATATTTAATGTCAGTACCTTAAAACTACCCATTTCATTTGGTGCTTTCTTTTTAAACCCATTACTTATTGTTGTCCTTGTTTTTCTCACTCTTTTACTCTTCATCTTTCTTCATGACACATCCAAAACTACTTTCTGGTACCTCACCCTTTGTAAATTTCAGCTGTTCTTTAACTGCATATTGTACATTCCAGGACATTCTCATGTAATATTAGATCTGAAGTAGGAGATTCATTTGTCTGCAACCTGTGGGTTATGGATCCGATGTCGGATCCGAACCGGCATGGTTTTCCAGCTATGGATCCGAGCTCTCAGCTCCTCCCCTCACCCATAATGCCCTGCTCTCCCTACATGACCTCAGATCTAGTTTGCCGCGCTGGTGACCAGATTGGATTTCAGAGCTCTTCAGCTAAGTGTTTGTTATTCTCTTTGAAAGTGTTAAATTTAAAATTTTTAGTTAGTTTTGTGTGAAAGTGTTAGGTTCCCCATCCTTAAAGCTTAAAGTTGAAAGTTTTTAATAACTTTTTATAACTTTTATTTATCCCTCCCCTCGCTGGTGCATAGTGTGTGTTTGGGCCTGTGTTTGTCTTTGGCTAGTTAGCACTTATTATTATTTTTAAAAAAAAAAAAAAAAAAAAGTAGAAGTATCCTTAGGATGTCTGAAGCCCCTAAGGCTTTCTTTTTGAAGTGTTCCGAGTGTGGCCATAAGCTTTCTCCTGCTGATGGCCACACTCGGTGCGTTCGATGCCTTGGGGTTGAACACCTCACGTCTGGATATTCCATTTGTGCAGGGTTCAACCCCAGGGCATTGAAGGAGCGGAGGTCGAAGCTGGTCCTGGCGGGACTTTTGCCCCCGGACACGGCTTCGGCTACCGCTCCTTCAGGGGGTACCGTGTCTTCGGTTCCCTCCTCTCTGGCTCCCCCTCCTCCACCTGGGACTCAACCTCCCTCTAGTGGTTTGGAGGAGAGGGAAGCAAGAAAAAAGGACCGGAGGGAGAAGCACCATAAGCGGCGGGCCGAGACCTCTGTTTCGGCCCCACCTGCCAAGCGGGCTTCTCCTCCGGCCTCCTTGTCTGCTGGTTCTCCCCCTCCTCAGCTCCGGTCTCCAGTGTGCTTCTCACCGGGACCTGAGGAGGAGGAGACCCGATCTCCGTCGAGGCTATCGAGGAGGCACTCAAGGCCTACCTCGGTAGCCTCGTCGAGATCCACATACAGTTTATCTGATGCTGATCTGGACCGGATGATGAGAAGGTTCATCCAGGCCCAGATGCAGATGGGAGTGCTCCTGCCTCCCCCCCCCCCTCTGGGGGGGAGCTCGACCCCTTTTTTCAAACCTATAGCTCCTTCTCCAACCCGCTACCTGGGTTCGGAGCGATTGGAGCCGAGCAGCCGGGCGGGGTGGGTCGGCGCCGATAGTACTAGGTACCGGATCCGACCCTGCCCTCGAGTGCCGGATCCGACCTCTCGGAGCCTGGATCAGAGCCGGATCCGGGGATTAGTGTTCCTTCGGTGCCATCGGTGTCGGAGCGCACTGCCCCCTCTGATCCGAATGCCTCGGTGCCTGCTCCAATCCACTCTTCGGATCCGAGAGGGAGCCGATTGTCAGATCCTTTGGTCGAGGTTGGCTCCCCCTCGGCTTTTGATGTAGTGGAGAGGGCCCTGTTGAGGGTTTCTGGACCCCCGGCACTTGCTTCGGCTCCGTCCCGCGCTCCATCTGCACTGGGTCAGGCTTCCACCATCTGGCCACTGGGACAGCCCGCTCCATTGCCCCAAGCTGTTCCATTGGAACAGGACACCGCTTGCGAGGGTTCCTCGGACAGTCCCCCTGAGGATGCACCTCGCAAGCATACGTGTAAAAGGAGGCACATAGACTCCCCCGAGTCTCTCACAGAAGGCAAGGATTTGGAGGAAGGCGAAGGCTCCCCAAGATCACCCCCCGAGGATGTCTCCTTTGGAGACATCATGGAAATGCTTTGCATAAGGGGGGGGTGGTCTGCCCTCAAGTCTTCCTCGGACGAGTCCGTGTTCTTGGAGGCATTTGAAGCAGGCCCATCTACCTCTTGGGTGTCCCCTCCTGCCGACCCCCTGGTGGACCAAATTATCACCAGGGCGTGGAAGGAACCGGACACCATGGAGCCAATCCCCAAAAGGCCAGACCGCATCCTTAGTCCCCCGGCAGACCGTGCCCACTGGAGCAAGGGGCCTCCAGTAGATGCCATGTTGACGGCTGCAGCCACCAAGAGGGAACTTGCCCAGGAGAGTCCCTCAGTCCATCCTCCGAGCAAGGAGTCTCGGATGATGGACCGCTTGGGGAAGCGAATGTTTAGTTCAGCGACCTTTTCAGTGAGGGCGCTAAACTACTTGGCACATGTGATCAGGATGCAGCGCGATCTTATCAAGGAATATGCTGCATCCCCCCCAGAGTCCATGTCAGAGGAGGACAAACTGTTGCACTCCACCCGTATGGCCACTCTCAGGTCCGTGACTAATACCTCTATGCGGTTACTGTCCCATGCTACGGAGGGAGCCGCTAGAGCTGCAGGGGTAGGCCTAGTTACTAGACGTCAGGCCTGGCTCTGACATTGTGATTTCACGGAGCCCTTCAAGGCGTCATTCGCGAATGCTCCCTTCGATGGTTCTGCCCTTTTTGGCAAAACTGTTCGCGATACTTTGACCCAGAGTGAGAAGGATGGGAAGACGCTGTCTGCCGTCGGAATCCGCTTCTCTGTGCCCCAGAGGTCCTATTCTAGGAACCAAAAGGGCCAAAAGAAGATGTGGTTCCGGAAGTCGCAGCAGTCCCAACCCACTCCGGACAACCAGTCCTTCCGTGGTAGAGGAGGACAGGGAGGACGCTGCCCCAGGGGCAGAGGGGCTCCCAGGAACTTCGGGTCCAGAGAACCTTTCTCTGAACGGCCCACGCAGCAGCCCTGAAGGGTTGCCCGGCTGCTCCACTCTGGAGGCAGTCGGGGGACGTTTCTCGGAGCACCTAGCAGCATGGGAGTCCATAACATCAGACCACTGGGTCCTCCGCATCATATCCAGAGGGTACCTCATTCCATTTTATCACATCCCAAAATTGAAGTCCCTCCCCGACGTTCCACCCGGTCAGTGGGAGGCCGCTTTGGCAGAAATTGGCCATCTGCTGAAGAAAAGAGCCATCCAGCCCGTCCCCCCAGACCAGATCGGATCAGGGTTCTACTCCAGGTTCTTTTTATGCCAAAAAAGACGGGGGATCTAAGACCAATATTAGACCTGTCACTCTTAAAACTGGCAGTTCCCAAGGAGAAGTTCCGAATGGTTACCTTGCAGTCCATTCTCCCCCTTCTGGGAGAAAATCACTGGATGTGCTCTATAGACCTCAAGGATGTGTACTACCACATTCTAATGGGCAGACGCTCCAGGAGGTTTCTTCGCTTCCGGCTGGGAGCCAGTCACTACCAATTCAGGGTCCTTGCCTTTGGTCTCACCACAGCCCCCAGGGTGTTCACCAAAGTATTAGCAGTGGTAGCGGCCCACCTGAGGCTTCAGGGGGTACAGGTCTTCCCATACCTGGACGACTGGCTCCTCACCGCCCCAACAAGGCATCTACTGTTATTGGCGCAAGATTTCTTTCTCCATCTAGCTCCCCGCCTGGGCATCACAATAAATGCAGAAAATTCCAACCTAGCCCCTATGCAATTCATAGATTTTATAGGTGCCAGGTTAGACACGAGACAGTTAAGAGCCTTCCTCACTGCGGACAGAGTTCAGAATCTGCAGCTCCAGGTGCGGGCCATCCTCCACTCCAGCTCAGTTCCAGCGGAGTTGGTCCTGAGGGCTCTAGGGTCCATGGCAGCAGCGATAGCTCTTGTTCCTCTGACCAGGTTCAATATGCGGGTCCTTTAATGGACACTCCTAGTTCAGTGGTCTTATCTTGCTCTTCCTATGCATCATCCCATTGCGATCAGCAAGGCTTGCAAGCGGTCCCTCCTGTGGTGGCTCCACTCACAAGATCTCCACGGAGGCCGCCCCTTTTGTGCTTCTCCCCCTCTTGCCACGGTGACCATGGACGCCTCCCACCTCAGGTGGGGGGGGGGCATTTTGCAGGCCGGACGGTCCAAGGCACATGGAACAATTCAGAGACCTTACTGCATATCAATGTTCTAGAGATGAGAGCAGTGCTCTTAGCGTTGCAAGCACTACAGGACTTTCTTCCCTTGGGAACTATTGAAATTCAGTCAGACAACATGTCTGTTGTCTGGTACATCAACAAACAGGGGGGAACCAGGTCTTACCCTCTTTGTCGAGAAGCCATGAGAGTGTGGGAATGGGCAATCTCCACCAACCGCTTTCTCATCGCAATGCATATTCCGGGTCGGTCCAACATCCTTGCGGACAAACTCAGTCGCACCATGCTCTCCCCTTATGAGTGGTCTCTCAATGCTCAAGTAGCGAAACGCATCTTCGCACGGTGGGGAACTCCTTGTTGCGATCTTTTTGCGTCTCTCTCAAACACCAAGTGTGACAGTTTTTTCGCTCTAATCCCTCCTCCTGGAGATACCCCAAGAGATGCTCTGGTGCATGCTTGGCCCCCCGGTCTTCTTTACGCTTACCCCCCTTTGCCTCTGATGCTCCAAGTTCTTCAGAAAGCCTCTCGGTTGGGGTGCAGAATGATTCTCATTGCCCCATTCTGGCCTCGACAGATCTGGTTCCCTTTCCTAAGGTCTCACTCAGTGAATCCACCTTGGATTCTAGATCCCATTCCGGATCTGATATCTCACCCGTCCCATCTATCAACCCTGAATCTGGACAACCTGAAGCTAACTGCTTGGCTGCTCCAGTTCCACTCCTAATCAGGACTCCCGGTATTTCATCTCCAGTTAAGGCCATCCTGGTAGCGGCTCATAAACCATCTACCAGGAAAGTTTACCACAGCAAGTGGAAACGGTTCTCCATTTGGGCAGAGCGGCAAGGTCTAGACCCCTTCACAGTTCCCCTTCCTCTGGTGCTTGACTTCCTAACCACTCTTTTTAATGATGGTGCCAGCAGTTCCACGGTCAAAGTGCAACTTGCGGCAATTTCTCACTATCATATTGGTCATGACTCCAGTCCACTGATGTCTGCCAAATTGTGTAAGATCTTCCTAAAAGGTACTTTTCTCCTTAGACCCCCTGTAAAGCAAGTGGTTCCTCCTTGGGACCTTTCTTTGATTCTTCAGGCCTTGACCGCTCCCCCCTTTGAACCTGCGGCCAAAGTAGATCTGAAATTTTTATCTTTCAAGACGGCCTTTTTAGTAGCCATTACCTCGGCCAAGAGAGTTTCAGAACTTCAAGCCTTATCCATCAAGCCTCCTTACTTGGTCTTTCATCCGGACCGTGTATACCTCAGGACCAACCCGTCCTTTCTTCCTAAGGTAGCTTCTGAAGCAAATATTAATCAATCCATTAACCTCCCTGTTTTCTTTCCTAAATATCAAAACAAAGGTGAATACAAGCTACATTCCTTAGATGTTCACAGGCAACTTCGATTTTATCTGAACAGGACAGCTGGTCATAGGCAATCTGACCAGTTGTTTATTTCCTTTGCTAAATTCAATTTGGGTAAACCAATTTCTAAAGTCTCCTTATCACGCTGGATTTCGCAGTGCATCTTATTGGCTTATCAAGCTTCTGGGAGGCCCGCACTGGAGGGAGTACATGCCCATTCAACCCGGTCAGTCTCTACTTCAGCGGCCTTTAAAGCTAGGATTCCTCTGGATGATATTTGTTCAGCAGCCACTTGGGCTTCATCTCATACCTTTATTTCCCACTACAAGTTGGATATTACATCTAGAGGTAGAGCATCCTTTGGCTCCGCGGTGCTCTGGAATATCCTTCCATGATGGCCGCCCAAGATTCAGGTAGCTGGGGACTCTGTCCCACAGGTTGCAGACAAATGAATCTCCTACTTCAGATTTAGAAGTTATGTACTCACCATAACGTTCCATCTGAGTAGGTGTATTCATTTGTCTGCAACCATCCTGCCCTCCTATCCCCTTGGCCTTGTCAGTTTCCTGCATATTACGTGTTACCCTTTCTAGGGTATTTTTATTGATGGCAAACTCGATCTGAGGTCATGTAGGGAGAGCAGGGCATTATGGGTGAGGGGAGGAGCTGAGAGCTCGGATCCATAGCTGGAAAACCATGCCGGTTCGGATCTGATATCGGATCCATAACCCACAGGTTGCAGACAAATGAATACACCTACTCAGATGGAACGTTATGGTGAGTACATAACTTCTAATTTCAAGTTACATCCTTTCCTTTTGCACAGCTTCATTATTTTACTATGTAATGCACATGCCATTATTATTTATAATTACATTATTTTTATGTTCTTCAGCTTCATCTTTCTTTTCTGCAATCTCTCCTTTTTCCATTTCTATATCCCTTTTCTACTTCTGCTTGTACTCAGCCAGTAGGTGCCTCTCTTGATTAAATTCTCTACAAAACAGTGTAGAAGACTTTTTGCATGCCCCCTTTCCCCACTGTGATTACAGAATATTTTCCATCTTTTGATGAAGCTCTTCCTTTTTTCCCTAAATTGTCTCCCTGCAATTAATGACACTTTAACTCTTTATTCATTGCCGGAGATGCAGGTCAGCCACTGGTTTGGCTTATTGGTTATGTTTGTCAAGCAACATCTCAGTATGACTAACTGTGGAAAAAAATCCTAAGACTTGGGACTAGATATAAGGAAAATCTCATTCTTAATACTTGTAATATATCAGTGAGACAACCTATGTAAAAAATTATTTTTCTTAAAACTTCCAGCTCTCTGGAACTCTATAGATAAGCAAAACCCCTCTATAAAACACTGCTAAGATAAGATAAGCAGCACTATTTTAGCAATTTATGTTTCAAAGTCCTAAAATATTCTAGCAAGTTATCAACACTTTATCATCCCCTACTTAAAATGATCAGCCTTGTGCAAACTAAAATTCATCATTTTCATGATCTGCTAAGACTTTTCTAAATGTTTTAAGAAAATCATACAGAGCATCCTGTGACGAATGAGGAGAGATGGACGAAGGCTGCCAGCCTAGTCAAATAGAATTTGATACATAATTCTATCAACTGTATAAATAAATGTAAAATACAGGCTTGTGTTTTTAAAATGTAAGAAAACACTGTAAAATGTAAACTTCAAGAGTGTTGCAACATTGCCATCTGCTGTAAAGAAAACCAAGCCAAGTATTTCAAATGTGTCTTTTTAAGTTGAAAAGATCTTATGAATCTCTTTAATGTTTTACAATTCGGCTCCAGTGCAGCTGGATGAAGGTTTCATGCCCATTGTTTTAAGGCTAAAGGTAATGACCGGAATTTAGATGTGGAAGGTGTTTTATTGCTCTAGTTTCTGTTAGAATGTATATGTGAAATGCCTTGTATTGTAAGTTTCTGAGTAGGTGTTAGATTGCTAAATAATGCAGTTTGTGGCCTGAGAACTCAGACCAGGTGATAAGATTATGCAATATGAATACTGGGAAAACCTAAGTGTCAAAAATGATGTAATTTAGGAGGGCCTTAGAGACATGTTTGTTAGTAATGTTTAAATACTATTTCTCACAAGAGACTGGAAGCATTTTGATCTTGGATATCCACTTATCAGCACTCTGTCTTATGCTCACATGTAAGTTTTAGCACTGTGATTTCTTGTAGGTATAGTTAAAGCTAGTAAAGATTAATTATGTATTTTTCTTTGAAATCAGACCTGTCTTACTGTATTATTTTAAGTTTATGTGTGATCTCTGAACTCTTAGATATCTCTGTGGTGTAGTAGTTTTGTCTTGTGTTTTAATTATTTATTATTAAATATTTTTAAAACCTTCTACCTGTGGCTGCTTTGTGCAGAGATAAGCTCTAGAGTACATTGCATATTTATAGAGGTTATTGTAATAGGCCCCTCTAAAGTAAGCCTTGACTGTTAGTCATACTACCATTGGATAATAATATTGCACAGTAATAATTGGACACCCTTTTAAGGGCCTTTGAGTAGCTGATATTTATTAGCTGGTGGTGGCAGTAATTACTACCATATAGCTTGGGTAAAGGGGCACAGCTGGAGAACCTGTGCCAGCCCTTTTTGCCAGGAGGGTCTGTGTGGTTGTATAACCTCTTCTCAAAGTGTGTGTGTGTGTGTGTGTGTGTGTGTGTGTGTGTGTGTGTGTGTGTGTGTGTGTGTGTGTGTGGTGTGTCAGTTACCTGGGCAGGGACACGAAGCACTGGGAGGACAGAGAGGGTACTGGAATTTAGCTTGCCAGCTAGGCTGAGATCTGGAACCTATAGCTGTGCCAGTGGGGAGTCTTATTGGGGACCTGGAAAGCAAGAGAGTAACCATCCCCAGACTGACTGTGATCTCTGTGTGCCCTTAAGGGAAATTGTACTTTACTGTGTGTAGTAGTCATCCTTTCCTCTTCTATGAGAAGACCTCCCTGGTGTTAGTGGTAAGGATTGAAGCTCCTTGATTGCTGGGCCAGGGCATGGTCATCACACCTCCTACAATGTATCTATGACATTCTACCCTCTGGAAGAAAAATGGCTCTCAGTGTATACAAAACTTAGCATTAAGAACAAACAACCCCCCTCCCACATACACACCCTACCATACCTCTCAACTGTCCAGATATTCACAGAATGCCCAGATTTTTGCCTCATATTTTAGGTGTGTACCAAATAGAATTTCTGGTTTTCTGGCAAATTGGGATTGAAAATTACATACATTGGAGTTTCAGACTTAATTTCTTAAATTTTCTTTCAGAAAACACATTCCAAGACAAATCCTATGATTCTAGTAACTTTTTATGTTTGTAAGATCGATATTTAAAAATTGTCCCTATTTTTGGGCCTTGGTACTACCATTATTTTAGGCTTTGTCCAGATTTCTTGCCCTAAAAAGTTGAGAAGTATGTACCCTACTAGTTTTATATACTAATTCTGAGACTGCACAAACACGGGGTAAGGGCATATTTCACATCTCTGGAAACTGTGTGATCTTGGACACCTGTCCACCAGCTACTTGTCAATCATAAATGGTCAACAAAACAACTGTCAATCAAACACACATTTGATTTTTTGCAGGGAAGCTCTCTCTCTCTCTCTCTCTCTATATATATATATATATATATATATATATATGTATACTTATCTTAGTTTACCCATTTTCAGAGGAGGTCCAGGGAGAAAAGCTTTATTTGTTTACATTGTATTATACTTAGCTTCAGTTAAACACAAAGTAGTTGCATTTTTATTTACATTTATACACATACAGTAGTTGCATTTATATACTCTAAGATTTTACAGAGCTAGAAGTTACTAAAGAGAAATCCTGCATGCAACTTAGTGGATTGTACAGGCAGCAGTTATGTATACAAATAGTTTTGTCATTTCATTGAGAGGTTGAGAGTATTGTGTTTAAGGAGAGTATTTAGAGAGTATTGTGCAGTGCGCACAAAAAATTTCAACCTGGAAATGACCACGTGTAGGACCAGGACTGTTTAAGATGTTGTTTAAACAGTGGTTTAAAACTACTGAGTTTGTCAGAAAGTTTTATTTGTGTGGGGATACTATTCCAGAGTTTAGCAATATATTGGGAGTAGAGCAAGTCTCCTGCAACATTGTTTGACTTATTTGTGATAAGTAAGAATTTGTTACTAGAATAAGGCCCCTTGCTGGACAGTAGGGCAGTAATATGTTTTTTAGTGCAGGGTATTTTTCTGGATGATAAATGAGTTTGTGTACAGTAGTTAGTTGTGAATATGTTAGGTGGTTGTACAGTTCACAACAGTTTAATTGCTATGACAATGGTGAGTCCTATGAGGGAGACTGGTGTGAAATCTAGCTAATTTATCGTAGCAGGACAGGTGTTTCTTTCTTTGAGTATTGTTTAAGTTTGTTAGGATAGGAGTGGCATATAAGAGAGTTGGCAGAAAGAAGGTGGTGACTAAAGTTTTTCTTGCAATATCTGTAAGGAATCCATTGATCCTATAAAGAGATCAAAGTTTCTGATGTGCAGATTTAATGGTGAGGAGTATATGCTGCTCATGTTTGAGATTATCATAAATTATAACACCTAGAATTTACTGTGAGTTATAGTTTCAGTGACAGTATTATTTGTAGACTTTATGGTGAAAGATTGATTTTGATTTTGGCAACTTTTTGAGGTAAAATGCATTAACTTAGTTTTCTTGTGGTTCAGTAGGAGGTTTGATGCTTTGAGTCAGGTTTCTACAGAGAAGAAAGATTTTTGGGTGATGACCTGGAGCTTATTTATTGTTGATGCTGCAAATATTAATGTTGAGTCATCTGCATACTGAACTAAACTAGCATTGTGATTGGATGTGTGGATGTTTTAATACATATATTAAATATATAGTACCCTATATATATATATATATATATATATATATATATATATATATATATATATATATATAAATATAAAACTATTTAATTTGATCTTACACACATTGAAAGCACCATATACAGTAAATATGCCTCAAAAAACATTTTTACAAGGGTGCACTAACCTCTGTACCACTCAAATAGTCCATACACCCTTATTATATATTAACTCACCAGTCAGGTGATCATGAATAAAATGGTAAGTCCTTTATATGCTGAATCACTGGCGGCACACAAATGTCTATAGATGGAGCTATAGCATAACAGTGGGTGTCTGTGAGGTATGACTACTGATCAACACTAATTTGTAATATAACTGCTATTAGCCAAAATCACACCAGCAGTCAGCTTTATAGACCTAACATATTTTTCTGTAAAACATGATTCTATTATTTGTGTTTTCAATGAAATCTGTTCTATATCAGTTTTGTAATTTTTTTGACAAAATGTATTTTATAACAAATGAAACATATTCACACACACACAAACACAGATAGATAGATAGATAGATAGATAGATAGATAGATAGATAGATAGATAGATAGATAGATAGATAGATATAAGCTCCAATAAAAACTCAGCCAAACCAGACTACACTGCGTAATACCTTAAACATCGTGTAGTGGAGGTATTTTGGGATACATGAGAATGACCATTTAGATGAACCAGAGTTTAAGTTACATGGCTTCTGAAAGCCCCTTTTACTTATTGCTTAGTATTATTTTTTATTTTTTTATGGGTTTTTCAGATCAATAATGACACACCTAGGGCCGATGCATCACTGTAGGCATTGCACCATCACTGTCTGCCCCCTCCCCCCACAGGCCATTCATACAGATACTGCAAATAAATGGAGAGAACACAGACAAAAACAAAACATAAACATATATGGAAATGGGAGGGAGAACAGAACAAGGTGATGTGTGATAGTTTTCTTAGTTATAGACAAACCTAGAAGGGTGAGCAACAGTCAGTCAGCAGGGTACATTTCTTATGTCCTAGGGAAAATGAGGATGACTGCCGGGGTTACATATCCAGTCTACAAGGCAAACTGTTTACAGCACTAGCACAGTATACATATGGTGACCTCTGTTAACAGACACTGATAAGTGAGGCTAAGTAAGCATTCCTTGACTGGTATGTGAAAGTGCACTTTTGAGGAATACAGACTACATACTGGATGTGCCTGTAGAATTGGTACATCTCAGGTGGGTGGTACAGTGCACCATATAGTCACACAGTAGGCATAAGGGCAATGAACTCTTATGGAATGATACAGCAATAAGGTAATGCACATACCAGGGTGCACTGCAGTGCTGCATGTTTTAAATACAGTTACAGTACAGACAGCAGTGCTATACGCTTACCCTAATGCCTGGGCAGTAGGGCCTACCTCCTCTGGCAGTCTGCTCTCTTGTCTCATTTCTTCACTGCAATATAGAAATAATAACAATACTGGCTATAACACTCTCATGACAACAGTATAGTATATGAGCACAAACTGTACAGTCTTACTGTAAAGTGAGTCAGCAAAACAGCAATTTTATAGTAAGGGGTCTTTGTCTCCCTGACTTCTCCTTCACATTAATGAAGGTGATCTTGGTAGTGCCTCTTCAGGTCACTGTATCAATGCCAGTACTGTTTACCTGTAGCATCACTTACTGCCCTGAGAAGCACATGCAAGCAGCCATTCTGTATTGTGGATCCTGGTAATTTTACCCCCATTCCCCCATGACCTATGATGTGTGCATCAGATGGAGTTTTAAGGCACCCTGTGTCTGTAAGGTAAACACCTTAACCATTATGTCAACCTCCCCCCTTTGAGAGGTATGAAGGAGTCCTGCCAAATGCATTCTCTCCTGAGACAATGACTACTTGCCAGGTCAAGTCTAGAAGTGAGAATGATAGCTGAGGTGTAAGAGTCATGTGATGCACACCAACAGGCAGCGCAGTGATGCACAACATGTTGCCTTAGGGGTCGGGAGTTAGCTGTGTGATGTGGCTTCACAGCTACACACAAGTGTCATAAGTACAAGGTGGACCATGGCCACAGTGGGATGTTCTATATCACAAACTGTGGCCGCTGTGTAGATGTACAATACTGGCTGCACACACACACACACTAGCTGATGCAACTGCTTGTGCACAGTCCAGACTGGCCCATAGACTGTAATGTTGTCCATAATGCATTGAGTTACCAAAGATATTCATAAACCAGTGTACTTTATCATTATCACGGTGGCCAGACTATGAGCTCCATTGTATCACACTGCATTATGCAGTCATGTTATCAACACTTACTCAACACAGATGAGAGGTGGATACTTGAGTATCATTGTCAATACAAATTTCCCTGGATTTTTTATCTCATTTTATTGTTAGAATCTTTTCTGTTAATCTCATTATCAAGCCATAATGGGCCATTTGTGGTGACATGCATTCAAAATTCTTGACAATATGGATGTTTAATATTAATCCTAACAACTCAATTTACATCCTTGCAATCTATGTTACATATCTTACATGTCCATCCTTTTCACAAAATCCACTACCATCTGAACTTCTGCATTTCTCTCCTTAACACCATACCTAAACATCACCTCTTCATCCCCTCTGTTCCCTTCACCAACATGCCCATTGAAATCCACTCCAATCACCACTCACATATCCTTATGTACACTCTCCACCACTTCATCCAACTCGCTCCAAAAAATTTTTTCTCATCCATTGCACACCCAACTTGCAGAGCATATGCATTATCAACATTCATCATCGCACCAGCAATTTCCAGCTTCATAAGCATCACTCTGTCTGAAATTCTTTTCACCTCCAATACACTCTTGACATACTGTTGATTCAGAATAACTCCTACCCCATTTCTCCTCCCATCCCCACCACGATAGAACAATTTGAGCCCACCTCCAATGCACCTAGGCTTACTCCCCTTCCATCTGCTCTCTTGCACGTACAGTATATGAACCTTTCTTCTCTCCATCATATTAGCTATCTCTCTCCCTTTACCAGTCATGCTACCAACCTTCAAAGTGCCTGCTCTCACTACCACACTTTTAACCGTCCTCCTGTCCACCTGCCTCTGGGCGTACCTTCCCCCTCTCCTTCTCCTTCTCCTTCTACCAACAGTAGCCCAGTTTCCACCAGTACCCTTTTGGCTAAAAGTACTGGTGGCAGTCATTGTTAACCCAGGCCTCATCCGATCAAGTATGGAAATCTGTATTGTTGTCTGCATATCTGATCTGGCAAAAATGTTACACTGGATGCCCTTTCTGATATAACTCTCCCCATTTATCTGGGCTTGGGAATGTTACGAAAAAATACACTGGCTTGTGCATCCCAATTGGCTGGGTTTGCTTGTTTTATAGCACTCTCAAGTAAAAAAAAAATAAAGCTTTACTATACATACTTGTGATTGCCATATTTATTGTCCATATTCACTGCAATATTCTCTAGTAAAATATTTGTATGTATGGTCTAATATCCAAGCTGAGAAGAAAGAGAAATCCATTTGCCTTAACAAACTCTTGGCTTGTAAGTTTGTAATATTTTGTTAAAAAGGAAAAAATGTTAGCCTTGAATGTTCGGTGAGAATCTTAATGCAATGGTCTAAGACGCTAGAGTGTCCCACCTTAGGATAGTAGTTAGACAGGTTACATCAGAAGCGGTGTTCACCTGCTCCTGGTATGAGTGTATATGTGTGTGTGTGTGTGTGTGTGTGTGTGTGTGTGTGTGTGTGTGTGTGTGTGTGTGTGTGTGTGTGTGTGTGTGTGCGCGTGTGTGTGTGTGTGTGTGTGTGTGTGTGTGTGTGTGTGTGTGTGTGTGTGTGTGTGTGTGTGTGTGTGTGTGTTTTGACACAGGTAGAGCCAGCAAACTAATGCTTCTACTCAGAGAAGGTAAAATACTGATCAATACATACTGCATGCCAGTGATTGGGATGTTAAATAAAACATTTATCAGGCAAAGTGTATGCCTTTTCATTCATATTGTAAATATAAAAATATACATGCTCCACAGACATTTGTTTTATGGCAATGTTACTTTTAAGCAAGTATAAAGCAATATGGTTTTCCAGATTTTAACAAAATAACAAGTTTAAAGTTGAGAAAAGAGTATAAAAGAAATCAAGATTCAAGTTCTAGTATAAGCATGTTAGTTCTCAAAGAAGTCTTTGATATCACAGGAAATGTGCTTCAATGAATCTGAAGGCAGCCTGGCTGTAAATGACATCTTATGCCTTAGGCTGGGGCAGACAGGACACATGGCTATTATAAGACACCCTCCATATATAGCTTGGTAATTGTTTAGACAGGACAATCAGAACATAAATTCATATCCTTATAACAGAGCATTATAATTTGACATTTGATCGTAACCAACGTTTATATGTTTGAGACACGGATGTCAAAAGCTCATAACTAATTGGTTATGATGGGAGAGACCCCATCACAGTTCTTTGTATACATGGGGCATTAGCTGCTCTGATGTACTGCAAGCCATAGGGAAAAAATTAGGGTGCACATAGCGTTTCATGGCTTTCAAAGCCACAAAACACTTAAGCAGACTATACCAGAAGCTAAGTGTACCTCTGATGGGCTAACCCCTTTCAAAGATATAAACATGCCAGATTGCCTTTTTTGTTATAGATTCATAGGCAAGTAGAAGGCCAGCTGCCTTGTGGGCCATTTCAAGCCTAGCCAATTTCCATTGTATTTGTATTAACCCATCTTATTTAGTGAGAGATTGGCCTTACCCATCTCATGGTCGATGATTATATGTTACCCTAATGAGAAGAAAACTGGGATCATACCATAGACAATTTGAGGGGACCTCCTTATGAGATAAAGCATTTAGGAGCTGCATCTGTCCATTAGCAGTACAGGGGACAATCTTAGGGCAAATGTTCTGTTTCCCATCCATAGATCCACGTTGCACTTGAATACGGACAGGGATGAGGTTTGTTCAGTCACATCTACTACCCATTCCCTCTCTCTACTCTATCTCCTGTCATGTGACACCTCTATCCCTCCATCTCCTTTCTCTTCTTCCTCCTCTCACTAACAACCTCCTACCATGCTTCACTTGCCTTCAACCCCTCTCTCCCACCCTCCCTTATACTCTCAACATGCACTCTGTCACCCATATTTAGTCTCACCATCATACTTCTCCATCTCACCATCTGACCTCTTCAAAATTGCCACTTTTTCTAGCTCATCTCTCCCCACTAGTTGGAAATCTAGATATTCTTCTACTCTGAACCTATGCTTCTATATTTTCACGTTCTTTGGCACACTTCTCTTGGAAGGGGACATCCACCCCAACCCGGGACCTCCCACCCCTTGCTTGCACAATACCTCAGCACTAATCCCCCCACTTACCCCCTCCTAACAACACTCCCCCACATAAATCACTAAAACTCTTCTCACTAAATATTCAAAGCATTGAAAATAAAATAACAGAACTACACTCTTGGATTTCTAATACATCTCCCGACATCCTAACTCTATCAGAAACCTAGCTTAAACCACACATCCTCAACTCAGAAATCTTGCCAACAGGCTACAATATCTTTTGCTCAGATAGAACCAATAAGTGAAGAAGGGGGGTGACTATCATCTACTCTGAACTACTAAACCTGTCATCTCTCTCAGTCTCTGTTCCATCTTTCTCACCTGCAAAAATCCTTATCATTAACTGTCACCTAAACTTACACAGAAAAATTGCCAGAGTCTCTATATACATTCACCCCAGTAATAATATTCCAATCCTACAGAACTTTCTCTCCTGGTTCACTCAACATGTCCCCTATGAAAGCATCATACCTGGAGACGTTAACATAGACTGGTCTAAATTGTCCCCCTCATTCTCTACCCATAATCTCAACCTCCATGGATTTCAGCATCACATTTCTACCCCCACTAGAACTAACAGAAACTCCCCTTCTGGACCTATCCTTGACTGGATTCTTACCTCGGCTCCCAACCATTACCATAACACTGGCATACTTCCAAACACTTTAAATGATCATTCCCAACCTTTATTCATAGGTTCACCCAACATTTTTCCAAAGACCATACTTACAGAATATGCCAGAACCTCACCTACCTTGACCCAGACACTTTTAACTCTAAACTATCTGGCATCAATTGGTTCTTCCTATACCACCTCCCTCTCAATGAGGCTGTAAATTCCTTCAATAAGATTTTCCTTGACACTCTTAATTCTATCGCCCCTTCTAGAAAAATCTGAATTAAATCCAACTATGCCCCCTGGCTTACAAAGCAAACCCGATTGATCATGCACAAAAGAGCTAGCACCTGGAAATTCTGCTTTAAAAATAAATCCCCTCCCTTACTTCAGACATACAAAGAGCTCAGAAAACAGACCAAAAAATCTGACATCAAAGATAAGAGAGCTTAGTTTTCCTCTCACAAATGCAGCCCTAACAAAAATAAAAAAAAAATTCTGGACCTCCATCAACAACCTGCTCCTCCCAAGTAAACCCAGTACTCCCAACTCCTGTCTGCACAACACTACCACTGCAACTGCCACTCTCGTCAACAACTATTTCATAGAAACTATCCAAAAGCTCACACAAAATAGTACATCTCACCCAACCCCTCTATCACCTCTTAACAAAACTCTTCCCAACACATTTACTTTCCAACCAATCTAAATTACCACTGTTAAATCTCTTCTAAATAAACTTAAGCCTTGCTCCCCCTCTGTCGACCAACTATCCTTCCACTTCCTAAAAATAGCTGCACAATCCATTGCCGACCCTGTTACTATAATTATTAATTGTTCCATCTCTGAGGTCCTTGTCACAGATATCCATTTATACAATCCCTCTTCACAACGGTGGTTACTCTACTGATCCCTCTAACCTTAGACCCATTGCTATCCTCTCCTCCCTTCTAAAATGTTAGAAAAGTGCATCCATGCTCAGTTAATCCAACACCATCTCGACAACAATTTCCTTACTCCCACCTAACAAAGCTTTAGACCCCACCATAGCACAGCCACTGCATTACTCTCCTTTACTTAAACAATAGCTGAAGCCCGTGACAGTAACTTGCTCATCTCCTCTTTATTCCTTGATCGTTCAAAGGTCTTGGATACTGCCTCTCACTCTAAACCACTTCTACAATATGCCGATGACTCCACCCTTATCACTTCTGCCCTCAACATCCCTGAACTCCTAGCTGTCACTCAACAAACCTTCACCTCTGTCAAAACCTGGCTTTCTGATAACTAATTAATACTAAATCCAAAAAAAAACTAAACTCCTCTTCCTCCCTAAAACACTCACCCAGCACAGACCCTCTTTTTCTATCACCTGTTTTAATAACACCATCATCAAACCTGAACCCCATAAAAAACTACTTGTAGTAATTATTGATGATGAACTAAAATTTGAAACTCATATCAACAATGTATAAAAAAGACACACCAGAAACTCGGACTTCTATAACGCAACCAGAAATTTCTATCACCTTCTTCCAAACCTTCACTTGCTCAGTCCCTTCTTCTTCCCTGCCTTCTCTATGCTGCCCCTGTCATTACTAATGTTCAAACTTCACTTATCACTAAACTAGAACAAACATCACAAAATAGCCAGGTTTGCCTCTAATCTCTCCTATAAATCCCACCACTGTCTCACCCTTAAATCACTCCAATGGCCAGAATTCTCTAAACAACTACTTCTACCCCAACTTCACATGACACACTCTATCCTGAATGACTCCTCTTCCTGCCCTTCCATCTCTGACCTAGTCTCCTTCTACAACCTCCACAGGCACCTTCATACTTCAAGCAAACACCTCCTTGACATATATAAACCCAATACAAATATAGGAAAGTCCCTCTACAAACACTCTGTTGTACATGCTTGGAACCCACTCCCTCAAAACATAAGAAGCTTTCATTAAAAACACCTGTTCAAAAAATAACTTTTTCTTCAGAGTACATGGTCCTGCCCTTGTCTAACCCCCACTTGATCTACCCTTTTCTCAACATTAACCCCTTTTTCCTGTTCTACTCATTACTTCCTTGTACTTGCCTTATATATCTTTATACCTCCCTCTCCCGTCACTTCCATAGCATATATATTCATATACGTCTTTATTTAAAAAAATATTTGATTGAACGGTTTATCGATTTGTATGTGCTTCATGTGTGATATCCCCTAGACCTGTCAATTGCTATTTAACCTACTCTATGTACAGATATTATCCAACTGTTGATTTTCTTATTATGTTTCATGGTGGTTTTAATATTTTCCTCTTATTTTTTTATTTTTGATTTGATTGTTTTTTGTTTTTTGTTTTTTTGTAAAAATATGTAATACTTCTAGAGCTTTTCTCCTCGGGTCTCCACTGAAAATGGGCCCCTGGCTCAGTTGGACTAACCTAGTTAACAAATGTCAACACATAAAAATAAATAAATAAAACACATTTTGCTTGGAT
>NC_056751.1:716794401-716811901 GCF_019279795.1 Protopterus annectens | reverse complement strand
TAATTAAGCTCATAAATTCATTTGTATATGCCACTCATAGTAAGTCTAATATAAAATGCCTAACATGACACACTTGGCCAACATGGTGAAATTTGCCCTTTTCCCCACTGTAGTGTGATCCTTGAGTTGGTGTATTTAGTTAGGGGGGGTGTGGTGTGCGTATCCCCCCACCTGGGTGGGTTTGATATAGTGCAGTGTATGTTCAGTTTTATTGTTGGCCAAGTGTCTTGTTTCTCACTTAAATGTTTCAGTAGTGTGTAGTTGCGATTTAGTGACAGTTCGCTGTTGTCGTCTCAGTAAAATAAAATTTGGGTAACTGAAAATTAGGGCTACTGAAGTAGATATAGATATATAAAGATATATATATATATATATATATATATATATATATAGAGAGAGAGAGAGAGAGAGAGAGCTGGTCAGGCTTATAGGTCTGTAATTTCCTGGGTCTGTTGCTAGACCACCTTTGTGGAGGGGAATAGCTGTAGCTGACCTCCATTCCTTTAGAACAAAGCCTGTGGTTAGGCTAGGATTGAAAAGGGTACTTAGCGGGGATGCTAGCTCATGTTTTAGCTTGTTTAGAAGACAGCCTGGGATGTCATCTGGTACCATTAAGGCTGTATTCTTTGCCTTAGACAGGGCTTTCAGGACCTGCTCTTCAGATATTTAAGGTGGGGGGGAGTTTGGTGGAGGGTTTGTTGTAAGTTCGGTGAGGATAAGGGAGTGAAATTTTCACCAAACCTCTCCACTAGCAGTTTTACTATCTTTGTGGGGTTAGTGTGTGTGTGTGTGTGTGTGTGTGTGTGTGTGTGTGTGTGTGTGTGTGTGTGTGTGTGTGTGCATGTGTGAGTGCGTGTGTGTGTGTGTGTGTGTGTGTGTGTGTGTGTGTGTGTGTGTGTGTGTGTGTGTGTGTGTGTGTGTGTGTGTGTGTGTGTGTGATACCATTGGCCACCAGTTCTCCACATGCTTGAGTCCTACCCTTTAGGAAGCATGTTTGACAAATGTTAGGAGTGTTGAGATTGTTGAACATTCAGACAGTAAAACATGCACTATCTTGAAATGCTTTTTCTTAAAAAGTAGTGAGTGTGGACTGTGAAGGAATGAAAGTGTTTACGTGTGTGTTTGGCTGTTAGGGTTAGGATAAGGGTTAGGTATGGGTATAGGTTTTGTGTGCTTGCATGCGAGTGTATGGTTTTACGGTTAGGGTTGGAGATCGGTAAGGGCTTAGATCTTATGTTTGTAGTGTGCGTATGAGTTAGTGTGTATGAGTGCCTTGTATAGTGGCAATGTTACTGGAAGGGTTTTTTAAGGTATAGTGTGGGGTTAGGGTTTGGGTTAGCATGCATTACTGAGGTGATGCAGGGGAAGGGACACTGTAACTTAAAAAAAACCTCCCCTTAACACTGCCACTATTCAGTCAAACTGAAGTCCGGTGTTATGGAGATGGTTTAATGTAAAGGATGGGAAAGGAACTTGTTTTCCTTTTTCAATGTTTCACTTGTTCAATGTTTAAGTAATTCTATGTTACACATGTTTGATCTTATTTTTGTCATAAGTTTTGTTCAACATTAAGTAAGTTCAGTCATAAATGCATACAAATGCACTTTCTCATGCATTATTACACATACACACACACACACACACACACACACACACACACACACACACACACACACAGATGCACACACACACACACATGCACACACACACACACACACACGCGCGTGTGTGTGTGTGTGTGTGTGCAACATTTGATAAGGAGTACATGGTATAGTCATGACTGAACACCTAGTAGTGTTGTGAGTATGAGCCATTAGGGCAGATTAGTCATATATGTACAATGCACAACCCCAAATATCTCATTGCAAATATAACATGAGATGGAATTCTAGAAAATGGATCACTTGCATTATGGTGCTTTGCCTCATGCCATCAACAATGTTGTTAACCTGACCCATGAATTATATGTGGTCTATCCAGTGGGACAAACGTCCACATTCAAGAACTCTGTTGGCATGATTGACTGTCCAGTGCTGCGAGTTAGTGATTTATGAAATGGAGTGACTGTATGTCTCGGCAAATTCAGGGAACAGCACAGTATTGTTTATTAACATCAAAATGCTGCATCTTATCTCCTTGGGGTTATTTTGGCCACACATGATTAACCAGTAGTGATTCATTACAATTTTAGCAGAATACAAGAGCCAGCATTTACAAATGCCTGTTTATTCACTAATATTTCAATAAGATAGTTGTCTAAGACAGTAGAAATATTCAACCATGAATAGGGAGAACAAAATCAGAGTACATAACGACAAATCCAAGGTGTTTGTAGTGTAAATAAGATATGAATTCAAAAGATGGATAATGTAATAAGACAAAACAAAAAGTATGTCATAAACATAAAATCTTTAAATATACTTCTACAGTGCAAATGATCAGGTTATATCAATAATGCAACATTTGGTGGAGTTCTCAGAAAAAATTTAATTCTTTAACAATTAACAAATCTTATTTATAAAAAAATAATCTTAAGCCATGATAATAATACACATGGGACCTCATTCTACACTTTAGCATCACTAACAGAGAAAGCCCGGCAAATGTATGAGGGATCACAAGGTGACAAAAGAGATATTTGTTAGCAAAGATATGGAGAGTTCTAGCTGTTTGCATAACTGACAGGATTCAGGAAAAAGCTGGACAATAATACAGGTGTAAGAGCAGAGTATACAGGCAAAGTAGGGAAGTAGCCTAGATGTAAAACTGCTGTATGGATGCACAGGCAGTAAACTGGAATAATTTAGTCATGTACAACCAAATTTCTGAAAAGGATTCTGTCAGTGGAGGTGGAAGCTTTAGTTATCTAATAATACAGTTGGATGGATATTACTTTAGAAGTAGAAGGTAGAATATTTCTATAAGATTTTAAATGGCACCAGAAAACATAATTTAAGATCATAATTGGTTCTGCAGTAAAGTTAAAATAAGACCTACCAATAAAGTCAGCTAATTAGGTATAGTTATCCAGTGGAAATTTTATACTATAAACATATTTACGTATTCCTTAGTGCCTACACTAACCCCAGGATTCAGCAAGCACTGCAGGGCATTCCGGAATAGTGCAAGAGCTGCTGCAGGCAATATGGCTGCCGTGCGATCGAGGAATAAGCTCCCGGGATGTGCACGAGTGCTCCTGCACTATTCCTGCACGGACACAGCCTCTGCATGCTAATTACCTCATTTGCTGGTGAAAACCATATAAATGAGGTGAATTAGTGATCCAGGAAGCAGGCAGACATCCGTGCAGGAATAGTGTAGACTGCAGAAATGTATTCAGCTATTTCTGCAAACTACAAAATGGAGGCATGACAGCTCGTACAAATGCATGTATTAGAAGGGTTCGGCATGCCAAAGGCCAAATATATGGCCATAGGCATGCAAAATAATTTCAAAATTATAAAAATTAACTTTTTTTTTTTGTTGGTCGATTTCGGCCGTTTAAGTGCAGGGCAGTGGTGTTCAAATGGGATCGGCACAAAACAGAAAAGCTGGAAATAAGCTTTTACACCAAAATCATAATTCTGCCATAATAGTCAATGCTATGCATAACACAACAAGACCATGGAATAGTGGTTGCTAAGGGGGAAGGCTGAGTGTCAGATTTGTAACCATGCATTAGCAGTCAGTCCTGTGCAAATGAGGGTAATGATAATGAAGCACAGATTTCCCCTCAGTAATAGCTTGCACCCAACCGAGTTGGTGCATTAAGACCAAGGTGTAAGCCTAAGAGCTAGATGACTTCATAAGGGGGTGTGTCATGCATGTTGTAAGCTTATTGGAACCATGTGGCCTACGTTTGCACTTAGCTAAGCACAGCTAAGGCAGGGGCGTGTGTCTAAGGCTGTATTGTCTTCCACTAAGAAATGCAGAGTGTAATCGTGTCCATTGAGGGCCAGTTTCTGCTAAACGGTGTTTACATTGCCTAAACGGGTGAGCGCAGCGCACACCGGGTTTAAAAAATAAAAAACAGGAAAGAGCAGCTCCATTCACATCTGAGCACTGGGTTAGCGTGTCGCACCTCGGGGCTTAAACAGGAAGGCAATGGTAAGGAAAAACAGCAGTAGGAAGGTAATCAAGGTGAACTAGTGCAGCTGGCAGGTGAAATGTATCAGAACCAGCCAATTACACAGGCAGCAGCTCAGCCCAGCCCAGCACACTACTATAAACTATGCAAACACATTTCCCTCTGGTTTTTCCCACAAACTCTTCATCACCATTGTACACAAATGGGGAAATTTTACCTGACAAAAGCAACAAAATGACAGGGGCTGCTTTCGCTCTCATAAATCAACATGTGGAAGAGGCTGAGGGTGGTGAGGATGACAATGCTGATGAACAACCCACAGTGAAGAGAAGGAGAAGAGTGTACAGACCCAGGGTAACCTACCAGGGGCTACATGAGCTGGAGATAGTGGAGTGCTATAGGGTGGACAGGGACCTCCTACATCAAATTGTTGAGCTGTGCCAGCCACACCTCATACACAGAACCAACAGAGGGAACCCATCCCAATGGATACCAAGGTATGTGTAGGCTTAAGAAGACTAGCCACAGGTACCTTCCAAAGGCCAACTGGGAATATCATGGGGATCTCACAGGCATCAGCATCCAGGGTACTCCACCAGTTCCTGGATGCCATGTCAGCACATGCCAGTGAGCACATATATTTCCACAACAACCATGAGGCGCTGACCAGCAATATGCATTTCTTCCACCAAATAGCAGAATACCCTGAGGTAGTGGGTGCTATAGACTACATGCACATACACATCAAAGCACCACCTGGTGAGCAGGGTAGAGTCTATATAAACCACAAGGGCTTCCCCTACAACTATCAGGTCATGTGTGATGCCCAGGGCATTATAATGAATGTGTGTGCTGGCAGCCGTGGAAGCTATCATGACTCCCACATCTGGCATATGATGCAGCTGCACCAGAGATTTGCCAATGGGGACATTCCATATGGCCACCTAGTGGGGGATGCTGGTTATGCACTGGAGCCATGGTTGATGACACCCATCAAAAATGCACATACACCCAAACAAGAACTCCATAATGAGGCACACGCACAGACCAGAATCATAATAGAATGTGTGTTTGGGATGCTCAAGTAATGGTTCAGGTGCCTGAACATATACGGTGGAGCCTTGCAGTATTCACCAGCTACATGTATCCAAATTGTCATTGTATGAGCTATGCTACACAATATGATCATGCGGAAACAGCTGCAGCAGGAACAGCATGGGGCAGGGCCACACAAGCCCCCCACCATTGCCAAGGCCAGCACAAGCACAGAGTGACTCAGAGGAGGAACAACCTGAGCCTGCCCCTGTAGGCAGAAGGAGCTGTGCCCAGTATGCCCAGTCCTTGGCAAAGAGGCAATGCATAGCACATACACTGACACTGTAGGAACCCAGGGAATGACACATCTCTGACTCACACATACAGTAAAAGGGATGCCAAACATGACACTACCTGTGCTTAACCATGTATAGGGAGAGTACTATGTGCATCCAACATAGTCAGTCCTCCAGCACCATCCTCAATACTGGCACAGCCACAAGGTAAGTCACTCTCACTATCAATTGTTGAATGGAGTAATATGTTCTGCTACTTGTATCTATGGCATGGATGTGGGCATGCAAGGAAATTGGGTGGCTGAATGGGATGGCAGCAGAGAGTAGACACTTATATTGGCAGCATGAACTCCATAACAAATACTGGTGTCAACACAGTAGGCAGTACTAGACAAGGTGACATAACCCACTGCAGGATATGTGGTGAGTCAAATGTGTGCTCATAGGACACACACATGCATGTCAGTGAAGCTCACATACCCAACAACAGTCTCAGCCAGCAGGACAGGTGTAGACGAACAAAAGAAGGGCTGTGCTAAGGCCTCCAATTGATGGCAATGGAGAACGGCCCCCACCAGACCTACACAGACTACAACAGATCAGGCAGTGGGATGTTAGTTCTGAAGGGTAAGAAGTCTGAAACTGAAATGTAGCTTAATAAAACCTAAGACCTGTAGTACACTGATATACCACTAGTCTGCATGATAGGTCAGAATACAGAAGGGAATGGAAGTCAACAGAGTACCTGAAATACCAGTACAGGCATAGCAAATGTTTACAGTTGTCAGGTGTGCCCCCCACCCTCCACAATCCTATGTAGAAATGCAGTAACATGTATAATAACAGTGGAGTACATATTACCTGATTTGGCCAAATTAGCAGGATAGACTGTTGCATGTGTACAATATGCAAGGCTCTGTGTGTTAGGTTGTTGTGTGTTTTATATTGTGTAAAAGTGGTCAGCATGTAGGCATGGAGGGTTTTGTCCCGGTGGCCAATGGCCAGTACTGTTGATGACAGGGCCAAGTTCTCACAACTGCAGTGCCAAACACAATGCATCCCAGCAAGACACGATCCAGCAGTAATCCATACTAATTGTTTGGATGTAATATCTGTCACCATCTGAAAGACGGACATGGCATGAATGTGGGCCCAGACATCCAAACAGTACACAGTTGGAAGTACCCTAGACAGAGAGTGTATAAAATGCTACTGCCAAATGGACACACCTTTGTATTTTTACATACAGGTTGGTACCACATTAGTTGGCTGTGTAGTATGGAATACTGATGTAGTCTGGGCAAACACTGGCAGACCACAAAAGGCACAGGTATAAAGTACTGAGAAATTGATGATGTCCCCACACAAGCCAGCATAAGGGGGATGCCCCACATATATATGTGTGTCAACTGCAAGTAGCTTTCATAGCACACATGCACTCAGCTCACCCCACCATCAGCCACAGGTACCTCACAGGTCATATCCCTGCTGTTGGGAATGAGTACAATATGACCACCTCTTCTGTATGGGAATACCCACAGAATGCAGCATGCTGAAGAGGTGTCCCATGCAGGTGTGTCCCTAGCTGTAAGCAGCACCCTGCCAGTATCCACACCAATGGATTAATAAGGACAGAAACTATTGCCATTAACACCTTGCACACCTACCCTCTCACCCCAGGTGAATACAGTGGCTTACAGCCTGGGACTGTAAGAGTGACAGAATGCACTGGCCTGCTACAGATGGCCTGCATCACTACTAAATGCCCTACAGTCCTCTGTCAAAGGCCTGTGTCCCACCTGTACTGCCAATGTATGTTATCTCATGGACTCCCAAATAATGACATAACACAGTCCACAGAACACAAATGCAAGGCCACATCAACAAATCCCAGTAGCATGTCCACCATGTCCTACTGCATGAACTGTGAACCAACTCCTAAATACTGCTGGGATGAAGTGATAACTATAGGGATACTTATCAGATAATGTGTGCATAATGTTAAGAAGAGGATAGAATAACAGATGAGGGGGGTAGAAGCATGGACACCATGGAGTGCGTGAAGCCTGAAACTCTGATGTGTGCACATACTATCCCTGCCTGCAAACACATGAATGGGTGGCTACAAACCTGCTCGTAAACCACAGTGTGACCATTAATATGAGCTCTGCCTCTGGGTAACCTGTGTGAATCTGTACAGCTGTGAGGTATGGCCACAGCAGGATATGGCCATTCTGTCATGTTGATAGATGCACAAGCATGGGACCCTCAGCTACCACAGTACCAAGGTGCTGGACCATTTACACTGACCCATCAGCAAGTGTCTGCAGCTCCCCCGCCAGAATGGCATGATTGTGCAAGAATATGTAGGCTGCAGACCACAATACTGGACACAGCTTCATTCATCTTGTATTCCCCAGGAAATTAGTGTGAGAAA
Organism: Protopterus annectens; assembly: GCF_019279795.1. Taxonomy (NCBI): domain Eukaryota; kingdom Metazoa; phylum Chordata; order Ceratodontiformes; family Protopteridae; genus Protopterus; species Protopterus annectens. The sequence continues at coordinate 716,804,046 of NC_056751.1, read as the reverse complement.
ATATGTATACCTGTCAATAGTTGATGACATAAAACATCACAGTGTAAAACAGTACATATACATCAAACAGTTCAAAAGGAAAAAGATACAAACGTAGTCCAAAGTCCAAAAACCAGCTCTTTATTTTCGGATCTGGTACCTCGGCCTTTCGCCTTCAAAGGATCACAAAAACTCTCCATATTCTCACAGTATAAATATACATTTGCTTAATGATATAATTAGTTAATTAATTAATTAACACAGCTTATTAAGATGCTCATTTAAAATGACTTCATACATTTAAAGAGACATTCAAAGTTACATAAAGTAACATAAGCAATAACATTTTCAAGAATTTCAAATTTAAATAACATTTCATTCCACTTAATAATATCCCTTTGAGATGTGGGAAATTCCTTAAATATATTTAGAAATATATTATTAAAGTATATTTGAAAAGAATCATTTCTTAATATATTATATTGTTATTATACAAGATAAAAATAGTCAGAATATTCTACAAATAATAGATAATAAATAATAAATAATAAATAGTCAGTACTAAATAATTTCATATCAAGGACACTATATTATATAATATAAGTATTGATTCATAGCAACATTAGATACTTAGTTCCAAATTTAATCCACTCGGTTTCAAAGTGTTATATTTAAGAATCATTTTGGTTTCCAATTCTAATAACCTTTGAATGAACATTTCTCCACCTACAGAGTAAAATGGCTTACCCAAGATACAAAATCTTAAGCTATCAGAGCAACTACCATGATGTTCCAAAAAATGTCTGGCCACAGGACTAAATTCACTTTTATTCTTTATATCCCTTAAATGTTCAAGTATACGGATTCGAACCATTCTTTTGGTCTGTCCAATATACCACATATTACAAGAACATCCCAAAATGTATACTACTCCCACTGACCTACAATTAAAATGAAATCTAGGTGAAAATGGTATCCCATTAATTCTACTTAGATTTATAACCTTGATACAAATGCTACAATGACCACAGGGATGTGTACCTACTGGAAGACCTAAATCCTCATCTCCTTTCACAAAATTAAAGTTCAATAATTCTTTTAAATTTTTCCCCCTCTTATAAGAGAATATTATATGTTTCGGAAAAAGATGACCTATATTCTCATCATCAGTAATGAGGTACCAATATTTTCTTATCAACTTTTCAACCTCACCCGACAGAGGAGAGAACTTAGTCACATAAAATAGTTTTTCTTCTTCTTCCCCATCCCATTAGTGTTAGTCCTGTAGCTATTATAATCATCATCATTAGCAAAACTTTTCTCAGTTACCCGATAATTAATATCAGTAACCCCCAGAACTTTATTTTTCATCATCCTCAAATTATCTATATTATAGCCTCTCTCACTCAGTCTTAATTCAACCTTATTTAATTATCTTTTCCTTTCACTTAAATCACTCGTATGGTCAGATATCCTTTTAAACTCTCCTAGAGGTAATGAACGTATAAGATGTCCAGGGTGCATACTATCAGCATGAAGAAACATATTAACAGAAGTATCTTTCCTAAATGGCCTGTAACCAATGTTTCCTTCATTCTGATATAATGTTATGTCCAAAAAGTTTATCTCTTCCCTACTAAATTCAAAGGAAAAGGTCAACCCATGGTTATTCCCATTTAGTATATCAAAAAATTCAAAAAATTCCACAATATCACCCCTACAAATTAAAAAGAGATCGTCAATATAACGCTTATAAGTAACAACATTCTTTTTATAGAAGGAACTAGAGTAAATAAATAGTTTCTCAAAATAACCCATATAAATAATGGCATATGAGGGCGCAAAAGCAGCCCCCATAGCCGTTCCCTTTAACTGCAAAAAGAAGTCATTATTGAAATAAAACAGTACATATGTCTGAATATCTCTGGTAACGCCAAAACCATGTAGCAGAAGCAGAACAGACACAATTATTTACAGATTCCTGCTATCCTTGGCCCATTGTGACCCCATATTGTCAACCTACCTACAGATATCCTGCAGAAACAGGTTGCTAGCTGTAGGTGTAGAACACAAATGCCTACACTGGAGTACAATCTACCTGGAATGGATTCACACATTCAATACAGAAGGTCATACTGGGCATGCTCTCACTGAAGCCCATGTCTGGCAACAACAGTGGACTATACATATCTGTTAGTCGCAGATGTCTGTGAACACACTCCACACTGCAAACCAGTTAGTGTCTGTGGTGCTTTTGATAAATGTGTAACATGACAGTACAAGTTATTATTCATCTAACAGTTGTATACACAGTCCTGTCAAATGAAAAGTTGTGTGTGACTGAGCGTTGTGTGTGTGCTTCCAAAGGAATGGTGTATGGCCCATTCACACACACTGCACTTCCCATTGCTCTACTTTAGCTAGCCTGCTGCTGTCATTCACCTTGAAGTACACCTTTGGAGAAAAGCTATCTCTACAAGCTCTGTGGTGTGTGAAATAACTGTATAGTACTATAGTGTGATGCAGAAGTTTGGTAGGAGTTCTAATCTCTGACATGGCAGCTGTGAAACCATGGGTGTATGGATCAATACTTTTCAGGCCATTCACAGTCACTACACTTTCCATTGCCCTACTTTAGCAAGTCTGCTGTCATTCACCTTGAAAAATACCTTTGGAGAAGGGCTACCCTTATAAGCTCTGTGGCATCTACAATAACTGCATAATGTTATAGTATGATGTGCTAGTTAGGTAAGAGTTCTAATTCCAGACATGGCAACTGTGAAACTCTGTGTTTTTTTGTCTGTGTAGGGATCAATGATTTTGAGGCCATTCACAGTCGCTACAATTTCCATTGCCCTACTTTAGCAAGTCTGCTGATGTCATTCACCTTGAAATACATCTTTGGAGAAGAGTTAACCTTATAAGCTCTGTGGCATGTGCAGTAACTGTGTAATGTTATAGTGAAATGATAGATATTTAGGAGTTCTAATCCCAGACATGGCGACTGTGCAACTCTGTTTGAGTGTGTAGGGATCAATGCTTTTGAGGCCATTCACAGTCACTACACTTTCCATTGCCCTATGTTGGCAAACCTGCTGATGTCATTCACCTTGAAATACACTGTTGGAGGAGGGTTAGCACTATAAGCACTGTGGTGTGTCTGATAAATGTGATGCACTGTAGTAACAATACATAGCTAGCTAGGGGTTTGAATCTCAGTCCTGGCAAGTGTATGTGTGTGTCATCAGTATCCCATGTGGATGTAGCTGTGATTGTGTAATAGATTGTGTAATGACATATCTCATTGTTAGGTGTGTTTTGCAAAACGTTTATATTGAGGACATACTATATGTCACAATGTCCACCTTACAAGGACAATAGATGTCAAACAGCAGAGAGGCTGGCGTAGACAATCCATACCCCTACATGTGACATTATGGATTGGCAAACAATATAGGCAACCCTTGTATTAACCAGAGAACACTGTCCACCCATGTCTCATACACTTGACTAGACAACAACCACTATATTGGTGGTTCCCTGCATATTGTTACAGATTATAGGTTCATAAGTTCATAGGTTCATACTAGGCTATCTGCCCAAGGGCATTTATAAGCCTAGCCCATAGTTATTTGGCTTTCGCCACCCCTTTAGTTTGAAGAAAACTATGCCTATTATTTTGCTGTGCCTCTGTCAAGCAGTGACACTGAAGTAATCCCTGGGGTATATCTGCGATCTCCCATCCATTGGTCAAGATTCCTCTTGAACAAGGCCAGCGAGGCGCTTTGCCTCACATGTACCGGATTTTGTTCCACAGCATAGGAGTCTCTGGGTGATGAATCTGTCCCTCCAGCACGTTCTATTAATAACCGTGTCAAGGTTTAAGTCTCCCGCCCTTGTGGTTCTGAGGGATCTATATTTTTGAGGTGAAGCATATTCATCAAATCTGGGTTTGACATGGCCTTATATGTCAGGCACAGGTCACCTCTGAGCAAGCGGTATGAGACTGAATAGAGCTGGAGTTCTTTCAGTCGGGCAGCATAAGACATATTTTGAGACCCTTTATCCTTTTGGTGAGGAACTTTTGGGGCCTTTCCAGCTGCTGCAGGTGTCGGGTCAGATATATTCCGAATGGGGCATTGTACTCAATCATAGGTCTAATGAGTGATGAGTACAGGCGATGACCTCCCTTGATCTAGATGTGAATCCCTTCATGTTCAGATGGGCAATGTAGCAAGTTTTCCAAACTACTTTAGCAACATGAGTGTCAAACGACAGGCTACTGTCAACCTGGGTCCCTAGATCCCTGATGACTTCTTCTGTGCTCAGTGGATTGCCACCTATATGGTAGCTATGGGTAATCTTGTTTTTCCCGAAGGGTATGACTATGCATTTCTTGGCATTTAACTTTAGGCCATGGCTCTGGCACCAGTTATCCATTTCTGTGAGGCCCTTCTGAAGGATATCTGTGTCAGATGTGTTTTCGACTATGGCACCCAGTTTGCAGTCATCTGCAAACTTTGTCAGCCATAACCCTCCTGCGTTTGCTTGTACTTCAGAAAAGTAGATGCCAAACAAGAGTGGACCCAGGACTGAGCCCTGTGGGACACCACTTGTGACAGGCTTTGAGTCTGACATGGCTCCAGCAACTCTGACCCTGTGTGTTCTGTCACTTAGCCAGTTTGCAACCCATCTTGTGATGTATAGGTTTACATTCAAGCTGATGAGTTTTTCGATGATACCTGAGTGGGGTATTGTGTCGAAGGCCTTTGCCAGGTCAAGGTAGGCTGTATGGACTGCCTTTTCCTCATCAATGGCCTTGGTGACTGTCTCAAAAGTCAACCAAGTTTAAAAGGCATGATCTGCCTTTGACAAAGCCAAACTGGGTTGGATCCAAAGTCTGCAAGTTCCCTATGTCTTTATTTATGAGTTCCATTATGATCCTCTCCATGGCTTTGCAGATAAGGCTTGTCAAGCTAATGGGACGTAATTTCCAGGGTCGGTGGAGGCACCGCCTTGTGAAGTGGGACCACAGTCGCTATGCCATTCATTGGGTACGTATCCTGAGGTGAGGCTAAGATTAAACAGCTGTCCTAACTGGGGTTTAATTCCTCATTGAGTTCGTGGAGCACACAGCCGGGGACACCATCCGGTCCCATGGATGCTGTGTTTTTTGCCTTGGAGAGAGCAGTTCTCACCTGGGCGTTGGAGATGTTTGGGGGGGCTACAATCCTCTGGTATAAATATCTCTCTTTGGGGAGGGGGAGAAGTTTGCACTGAACCTGTCGGCCAGTATGTTGGCAATGTGTGTAGGTTCAGTAATCTTCACATCATTTTGAACTAATTCTGAGCATATCTGGGAGTTTCCTCCTAGGTTTTTAACATAGCTAAAAAAGGCCTTATGATTGTCTTTTGAGTCCTTGGCGATTTTTCTCTCAAAATTTGCCTTGGATGATTTTATGAGAGCTCTTAGTTTTTTACTTATAATGATCAAAGGTGTCTTACCTTCCAAGGATTTTGCTCTATCTTGTAGTAGCTTCCTCCTTTTGTTGTAGAGCTTGTTTATGGCTGGGGTCCACCAGACTGGACGCTTGCCTTTGGTACAAAGAGTCTTAGTTTTGTTTGGGATTGCCTGATCCATGCAGTCCTGTAGGTGCTGGTAGAAGGCATTTGTAAGTGATTCAGTGGTTTGAGTAATGTTTACCACTGGCTCAGGGCGTTAAAGGAGACCACACCAGTTCTCACAACTGTGAAGTCGGCCTCTGAGAAGTTCCTCACTGTGGTCTCTTTTCTTTCAGGTGCGGGGGGGATGACGCCCTCCAGTGAGATTAGTTTATGATCTGATCTCACCAGTTAGGGTATACTTCCGTGTTGAACATTGTGATCCCATGTTCGTGATGATGAGATCAAGTATGTTTTCTCCTCTTGTGGGATGGTGACTAGTTGTTCCATGGCATTTGAGTTTATGAACTCCAGGAACCTTTGGGCTAGAGTGTTTGGGCTTGAGTAGTGTTCCCAGTCTATATTAGGGTAGTTGAAGTCACCTAGTATGATGGTGTTTGGAGATACATTTATCCCCTCCAATGTTTTCAGGAAAGCCATGTGAGGTTCCTGAGTTTGAGAGGGTGGCCTGTAACATGCTACAAATTGCAGAGCAGTCTTGCCTATGGTTAATTGCACCTGGATGGTCTGATGCATGCGTTGCCACCAACCTTGAGGTGTGGGTGTCCTTTATGAATATGGACACCCCCTCCTTTCTTGGTGTTGTCCGGATTTTGGGGCCGAACATGATATGAGGTGAAACCTGATAGTGCTGGGGTGCTCTCTGGAGCCTTGAACCAGGTTTCTGTCACTGCACAGACATCGATGTTCTCCATACTGAGAAGGGCTTCGAGTGCATCTTGAGATTGAGACTTCTGGCATTGAGCAGCATTACCCTTAGTTTTTTCCTTTTTGTGTTCTAGGGTGGTAGGTTTAGAATTTGAGCCTTGCCTAAAAAGGCACTATGGGGTGGCAAGAGCCTTTGCCAATATCCGGAAGCCTAGGTGTGACAGGTGCAAGCCGCCCTTGAAGCAGCGTGGCTTGTCCAGCATGTCATCCCAGGCAGACAGAGATTGATCCTTTGAATGACACCAGAATTTAAGCCAATTATTAAAGCTGATCATCTTATCACTGTATTGTGGCATCATTCTAGGTGAAGGTAGGATACTGCTCAAGGTCAGGGTCATACCTGCCTGGGCTACATAATCAGAGAGCTCCTCAATGTCTCTTTTCATGTAGTCCAAGGAGGTACGCCTCAGGTCGTTGACACCAGCGTGGACAATCACCGCGTCGCACTTGTACCTGCTGTTGAGAGACCTGAGTGCTTGCATTATGTGGCGGATTCTAGCGCCCGACAGGCAGCTTACTGTGACCTTCTCCTTACTCAGTCTGGTGAGCGGGACGTCAGTGTGTCTGACTATGGAGTCACCTATGACAAGTATGTTTGGTGTTGTATTTGGCCTTAAGGGCAGTGACTGCTTTGCACACTGATTTTGTTGTTTATGTGTTGTTTGTGTGGTGTATTGAGTTTGCAGTTGCTTGGGTGTCTGCTTTGGAGGCCTCTGCTGTTTAGATAAATTTTACTCAGAGCCTCCGAGTATGTTTTAGTGTGTTTATGTGTTTGATTCAGTGGTGTGGTTGAGTTATGTGAGACTGGTATTGTGGTGTGTGTAGTTGCCTTCTCCTCCTGCCTGGTCTTGCCAGTCCTGAGTTGAGAGAGCTCAGCCTCCAGTCTGGCTAAATAGCTGCATCTCTCACAAGTGTTAGCGTTACGTGGGAGGAGGAGAGGGTTGTCCGTGTACATGAGGCAATTGTAACATTGTCTCAGAATTCCCAGATTCACCAACTGGGCAGGAGAGGACGCCAGCATCTGACCCTTCGACATGCTAGAAAGAATTATGAGATAGTAACCATGGTGTGATTGCAGGGAACTAAAGAGGACATGGCACCCTGTTCCATCCCTACAATAGGCAAATAATTGCTTACAGTGGTCATTTGCTATGTTCCTCACTGGACGCCTGCAACAACTGTATAGTTTGCAAATGTAACCCACAAAGGGAATACCATGCCTTATACACATGCCCTGTATGGACAGATGCCACTAACACCAGTGAATACCTGTATCATGCTGTCAATGTAGGTCCAGGCATCATCTCAGTTCCAAAGCCAGTTCTCACCACATGAGGTCAGGAATGCCACATCAGATGATAACATTCTGTCCACACAAAATGTTCCAGAGACCTCAGGTATGCTTTTACATGTCACAGAACATGCATGTGGAACATGTGAACAACCCAGACACTGTCCATGGTATGGAATATAAAACACATACATGGCAAGCATTGCACAGCACTGGCCACCCACAATAGTAATCCAGATGAGTGGATGGTGAATACAATACCCACCTGTGCGGGCCAATCCAGGGACTACACCCCTGAGTCATACTGGTGACCATTGTCATGTGGCCTGATGCCAAGGTATACCCTTTGTCTAGCTTTGTACAGCCTTCAGGCACAGTCAACTACTACATACATGTGAAGCAATGAACCCATGCATGTCGGTACTGGCAAATGTGTGTGTGTGTGTGTGTGTGTGTGTGTGTGTGTGTGTGTGTGTGTGTGTGTGTGTGTGTGTGTGTGTGTGGAGATTAATGATTTTGAAGACATTCACACTCACTGCATCTCCCATTGCCCTACTATAGCATGCCTTCTGTCAGTCACCTTGAAATACCCTTTGGCCATATATTAGCCTGATAAGCTCTGTGGTGCATGTGATACCTGCATAATACTGTAGTGTAGCAAACTAGTTAGCTAAGAGTTCTAATCATGACCCCGCCAACTGTGATAATGTGTGTGAGTCCCTCAAAGAGTGTAGTTGTGTCTTCCTTGATACCTACTTTTGTGGACAGCCACATGTACTACACTTACCTTATCCCTCCTTTATCACTGTTGCTGATGTCACTCACCTTCAAAGATACCTTTAGACAGCCACATGCACTACACTTACATTATCCCTTCTTTATCACTATTGCTGATGTCGCTTGCCTTCAAAGATACCTTTAGACAGCTACATGCACTACACTTACCTTATCCCTCCTTTATCATTGTTGCTGATGTCACTCACCTTCAAAGATACCTTTGGACAGCTCTCCAACATGTAAGCTCTGTGGCCCATGCAATAACTGCATAACAATGTAATAGTAATATATAGTCAGGCAGCGGTCTGAAACCCAGTACTGGTAAGTGTGTGACACAAGTATGCTTAGCTCTTACTCTCCTTCCCCCATCCTTTCTTACTTTGTATCTGTCTGTCTCTCTCACTCCCTCTCTGGTTGATGTGGAAAAGTACACCTGCTTTGCTTAGGCAACAGCTTGTGTTTTGTAAGTGATGCTCATGATCAGCTGATGGCCTGTGCACAAATTGCAGTCCCCCACTAGCTGATTGCATGTGGAACAGCTGTTGTATCATTCCTATAGCCGATTGCATGGAAACACACTCTTATAACTAAGAACATCATATGGGTGTTGAACTTTTCATTCACTGTGAGCAGGACTTCATATGGGTGTTTGACAAACAGCATCACAGAGGGTAATTGGATATACCTCTTACAGCATACACCGTGGATACAGGCCAAAAAACAGGAGGGGGGTGTTCCAGACATAAGGACAGAATATAAGTATTGCTCCTCCACATTTGAAGTAATGTTGGTATAACCGGGTTTGTGTGGATATGGCTGGTCAACATGATTTAATATCTGTCATGACAGTGTTATGTGGTTGGGGGAAACTCCCACATGTAGGGCTATGTGCAGACTGGCCAGTATTTGGAGTCTTACATGTGTTGTGCTACTCACACATTTCCTATCTTTAGAAATGCAGTAGCATTCTCTGAGGATTGCAGTCAGTACATGGTGACAGCCATGTGAGTTACTGACTTCATATCCCTCAGAAGACATATGTCACAACAAACACTGTTACACCATTAAATATATGGGTTTATCACAGCAACATGTCAATATTGGCCCTGAGTTAATGCCTCCAGCCACAACTCTGTCAACCCTTGTACATATGTCATGCAGTAAGAAGTGCATATGTTCAGTAAATCATTATTTACTGACATCATACC
>NC_056751.1:716779401-716789401 GCF_019279795.1 Protopterus annectens | reverse complement strand
TGAATGATGTAGCAAAATTTTCTGAGGAGTGAGGGATGTTAGGAGGAGGGGTACTGACTTTACCTGGGTGGAGGATGGAGTTTATGGAGGACCAGAATTGTTTGGGGATGTGTTGTGAGGAGTCTAGGGCAGACTGGTAGTATTGGAATTTGTCCTGTTTTATTAGCTTTTTGACTCTATTGCATAGTTCTAGGAATTTCTGTCTAGTTGAGGGGGTTTTGGTTTTGCGCCAGTGCTCCCAGGCTTTATTCCTGTTTTTCATTTCTGACTTAGTGGTTTTCTGTAGCCATGGGGAGGGTTGTGCTTTGGTTCTGGAAAATCTTATGGGGGTATGGTAATTAAGGATGTTCAGGAAGGTATATATATATATATATATATATATATATATATATATATATATATATATATATATATATAAATATATATATATATACATATAATATATATATATATATATATATATATATATATATATATATATATATATATACACACACATGTATTATATACATACATCTCTCATATATATATATATATATATATATATATATTTATATATATATATACACACACACACACACACACACACACACACACACACACACACACACACACACTCACACACACACACACACACACACACACACACACACACACACACACACACACACACACATATATATATATATATATATATATATATATATATATATACAGATAGATCTATATATGTCCATATATATAACACAATATACAGATGTATAGCAATACATTTATATAGGTGTATGTACATGTATACATCTATCTACATAGGTATATATATATATATATATATATATATATATATATATATATATATATCCATATCCTTGTTATGTGTTCACATGACTGCTGTATATACCTTCCTCGATGTATCACACAGTATTTATCTGATGTGTGTATATTTAGATACAACATACTTGATTCAACACTAACATCACTTACAAGTACTACACAATTGTAGAAGTCAAAATAGTTGTTCACTACTATTCAGTATGTGTACTGACAGATATATTGGAAAAAACATTAACTTTTTTCACAGCTGTGATGGCTTAGTGGTTAAGTGCTGTGACAATAGTATACAGGGTTCTGAGTTCAAGACTTGCAAGGGCTGTTTATTCTGTTGCTGGGTAGAACAAGGGCTGTTACATACAGAGTGGTTAAGGCAAGTACGAGCAGTCTGATAAAAAAACAGGGTAATAACATTTTTAATAAGTGTATTTAATTCCATGTACATAACATGCATCTATGTGTTGTCATTACAGTAGCAAGGGGTGTGAGTCTACTGCCTGGGACACCTGAGTCTATATGGCTTGTACAGCACTCTTTTCCATTTGAATGTGTTACATGCATGGGTAGTATCCCAGGTTATATGCAGTCACACTGGCATGTAGTGTATCATTACGTTACTACTGTTGACAGTGTTTTCCCAATTAATAGTAGATTGCAGATTGTAGTCTTCATCTTCTTCTTTCAGCTGCTCCCATTAGGGGTCTCCAAAGCAGATCATCTGTTTCCATTTCTTCCTGTCCTCTACATCCTGCTCTGTCACACCAACCACCTGCATTTCCTCTCTCACCACATCCATAAACCTTATTTTAGGCCTTCCTCTTTTCTGGTTACCTGGCAGCTTCATTCTTAGCATCTTTTTCCTAATATACTCTGCATTCCTCCTCAGCACATGTCCAAACCAATGTATCCTTGCCTCTCTGGCTTTGTCTCTAAACCTTTCAGCCTGGGATGACCCTCCAATATACTTATTCTTAATCCTGTCCACCCTCATCACACCCAGTGCAAATATTAACATCTTTAACTCTGCCACATCCAGCTCTGACTCCTGCCTTTTTGTCAGTGCCACTGTCTCCAACCCATATAACATAGCTGGTCTCACTACCCTCTTCTAGACCTTCCCTTTCACTCTTACTGGTACTCTGTCACAAATCACTCCTGACACTCTTCTCCACTTACTCCATCCTGCCTGTCCTCTCTTCTTCACCTCTTCCACATTCACCACTACTCTGAACTGTTGATCCCAAGTATTTATACTCAATGACCTTCACCACCTCTACTCCCTGCATCCTCACCATTCCTCTATCCTCCCTCTCATTCACACACATATATTCTGTCTTAGTCCTTCTGACCTTCATTCCTCTTCTCTCTAGAGCATATCTCCACCTCTCCAGGGTCTCCTCCACCTGTTCCCTACTCTCACTACAGATCACAATGTCATCTGCAAACATCGTAGTCCACTGGGACTCCTGTCTGATCTCATCTGTCAACCTGTCCATCATCATTGCAAATAAGAAAGGGCTCAGAGCTGATCCTTGACGTAATCCCTCCTCCACCTTAAACGCATCCATCACTCCCACCGCAGACATCACCGCTGTCACATTACCCTCATACATATCCTGTACCCCTCTTACATACTTCTCTGACACGCCCGACTTCCTCATACAATACCAAAAATCCTCTCTAGGCACCCTGTCATATGCTTTCTCTAAGTCCACAAAGACACAATGCAAGTCCTTGTGACCTTTTCTGTACTTCTCCATCAACAGTCTCAGAGCAAACATTGCATCTGTAGAGCTCTTTCCTGGCATGAAACCATACTGCCGATCACTAATCATCATCTCCCTTCTTAACCTAGCTTCCACTACTCTTTCCCATAACTTCATGCTGTGACTGAACAATTTAATCCCTCTGTAGTTTCTACAGTTCTGCACATCACCCCTATTCTTAAAAATCAATACCAAAACCTTTTTCTCCATTCCTCAGGTATCCTCTCACTTTCCAAGATTTCATTAAACAATCTAGTTATAAACTCCACTGCCATTTACCTAAACACCTCCATGCTTCCACAGGTATGTCATCTGGACCAACAGCCTTTCCGTTCTTCATCCTCTTCATAGCTATCCTTACTTCCTCCTTGCTAATCCACTGCACTTCATGATTCACTATCCGCACATCATCCAACCTTCTCTCCCTCTCATTCTCTTCATTTATCATCCCCTCAAAGTACTCTTTCCATCTGCTCAACACACTCTCCCTTGTGAGTACGTTTCCCTCATTATCCTTTATCACCCTTACCTGCTGCACATCTTTACTAGCTCGGTCCCTCTGTATAGCCAATTGGTACAAGTGCTTTTCTCCCTCCTTAGTGTCCAACCTTTCATACAACTCTTCATATACCTTATCCTTAGCCTTTGCCACCTCTCTCTTTGCCATGCACCTCATCTCCTTATACTCCTGTCTACTTTCTTCATCTCTCTGACAATCCCACTTCTTCTTCACCAACCTCTTTCTCTGTATACTCTCCTGTACTTCCTCAATCCACCACCAGGTCTCCTTGTCCTCCTTCCTCTTTCCAGATGTCACACCAAGCACCTTTCTAGCCATCTCCCTTACTAGCTCTGCTGTAGTTACACAGCTATTCAGTAACTCTTCACTGTCACCCAGTGCCTGTCTTAACTCTTCCCTGAACTCCACCTCACAATTACCCTTTTTCAATTTCCACCATTTGATCCTTGGTGCTGCCCTCACACTCCTCCTCCTCTTCTTGATCACCAGTGTCATCGTACAAACCACCATCCTATGCTGCCTAACTACACTTTCCCCTGCCACCACTTTTCAGTCTCCAATCTCCTTCAGACTGGCCCTTCTACATAAGATATAATCCACCTGTGTGCATCTTCCTCCACTCTTGTATGTCACCCTGTGCTCCTCCCTCTTGTTAAAATATGTATTCACCACAGCCATATCCATCCTTTTTGCAAAATCCACTACCATCTGACTTTCTGCATTCCTTTGCTTAACACCATACCTACCCATCACTTCCTCATCCTCTCTCTTCCCTTCACCAACATGCCCATTGAAATATGCTCCAATCACCACTCTCTTAGCCTTGGGTACAGTCATCACCACTTCATCCAACTCACTCCAAATTTTCTTTTTCTCATCCATCACACACCCAACTTGTGGATCATATGCACTAACACCATTCATCATTACACCGTCAATTTCCAGCTTCATAAACATCACTATCCAACACTCTTTTCACCTCCAAAACACTCTTAGCATACTGTTCCTTCAGGATAACCCCTATGCCATTTCTCCTCCCATCCACACCATGATAAAACAATTTGAACCCACCGCCAATACACCTAGCCTTGCTCCCCTTCCATCTGGCCTCTTGCACACACAATATACCAACCTTCCTTCTGTCCATCATATCAGCTAGTTCTCTCCCTATACCAGTCATACTGCCAACATTCAAAGTTCCGACCCTCACTACCAAAGTCCTAGCCTTTACCTGCCTTCGGGCATGCCTTCCACCTCTTCTCCTTCTTCGTCCAACAGTAGCCCAATTTCTGCCAGCACCCTGTTGGCCAACAGTACTGGTGGCAGTCATTGTTAACCGGGGCCTCGACCAATCCAGTATGTATATTTCTACTGGTGTCCGCACGTATTATTTGGCAAAATTTTATGCCAGATGCCCTTCCTTAAGCAACCCTCCCCATTTATCCAGGCTTGGGTCTGGCACAAAGAAATGCACTGGCTTGTGCATCCCTAGTGGCTGGGTTAGATTGCAGATTGTAGTACTGGAACCAAACACCTCTGCATGGAAAAATGGACTCTGAGTCCTCACTCTCATGTTCTTGGTGTGTGAGCTGTGTGTCATTAAATATTTCCTACTGGATATTGCTCTGACATGTGGATATTAACGTAGACTACTGTGTGTATAGGACATGTCATTGAGGGCTGCTGTCATGTAGTAATAGCATTACCTATCGGTGTCAGACATCTATCTGTCAACGCAGTCATCCTACTGCATAACCAGTTGGCTAGCTGATGTCTGTTTGTCCTCTGTACAGATGTGCAGATGTCAAGACTCCATCTTGGCTGCTTATAGGCAATCTATGCTTGAGTGACACTGACATGTCTGCCCAGCTATGTTATGAATGCTACAGCTTAGAATCCACACTCTGTACATGTCACATGCCATGGATACCTCAACTACACTACCATAGTCAACAGAACATGCTTGGGTACAGGTCTCCAAGACAGACACTGACCATGTTATGTAATACATGTTGCATACATGTCAACTGGAGCACCTCAATGACCCTCTGCAAGAAGCAACCAGATGATTGGATGTTGCATGTAACTCTCACCCTGAGGATCACCCCCGTGGCATCTGTTGATAGATGGCCTGCTGGAAAATGGCAGGTGGCATGATACCACTGTACACACATCCCCTACTCTTCCCATCTCTCCATGGAAAATATCCTGGTACACACCTATGAACACCTGCACCTATGGACCCCAGTACTGACAAATGTGTACATGTGCATTACTTAGAATAACACTGTCTGTGTGTTTGTAGACCTGCAGTTGGTAATACCCTGAGGCCCTTCACAACCACCACACCCCCCATTGCCATAGTTAGATATGGCTGCTGCTGTAATGGACATTACATGTACCTTGTTACACTCTTCACCCTATGGGCTACCTGGAGCTTGCAGTACCAGCACAACACTGTTGTACAAATGGGTTGATAGGCATGGGTCACCCTCTGAGTTCTGGCAAGTGTGTGTATGTTTGAAAGTGTGTATATTTGTAGGATACAGCATTCTGAGGCCACATTATCCCAATACAATACACCCTGTCACACAGTATTAGGGATAGTGATGTTGCTAACTGTAGGAGAGCCATGACAATGCATCACCTTACTATCCCTGTGGCATGCACAATAGATGCATATTCCTGTAGTAGCACTCTTGAGATAGACAAGGGGTTGTATTGTAGTCCTGGTCAATGTGTGATGGTGGGTATGTCAGAGTATTATAATGGGTTTCAGTCAGTACAATATCCAATGTGGGTTGTGGGTGCTGGGCTTACTGTCTTTACACCATGGTACCCCAGTACATGTCCCATGTTCCACTGTATGTCGACCACTGTCACCATATCAACCATACAGGTAAATGATAACACTATCCAGCCCAGTGATGCATGTGCTGTGTGCAACTTATATGTAACAGAATGGACACACTGACAAGGTAGTTAGCACTGATAAGATCAGGTCTCTCAGATGTGTGTATGACTGTTATGTGTTTGTCAATGTGTATATGACAGTATGTCACTCTATGTAATGTTCATAAACAACCAGTACATCCCCCATTACCATACTGTACAAGGCCTGGTGATGTTCTTCACTTAACATGCAACCTGGAACACACCTCATCCTAAAAGCTGTGTGGTGTATGCAATTAAGGCCACATACATCAGTAGCACTACATACCTAGGTAGGGTTTCTAGTCCCAGTGTTGCCAAGTAAGACTGTGTGTGTATATGAGGGGATCTACTTCAGTTTGCAGAATATACATGTCCCAGGAGGTCATCTGTCTGAGAACTGCCTGGCAAATGCTAAGATTTCACAGGTATCTCACCTGTGTACACCCCCAGACCTATCAGACATGTGGCACATGCAGTAACTGTTATACAGACCTGTGACATGTGTTCAACTGTACCCAGGATATGGCACAGTCAAGGTGTCACCACAGTGAAATACCCCTTGTAAGAAACAACGACAGACCAACATCCTGCTGACACATGGACACCTACAACACAAACAAAATACATTATGGAGACCACAATCACTCAGTGTTAATAACAGCTATAATGCATTATGGCTGGACAGCTACACATCCTGACATGTAAGCATTAAATTTTAGTGCTGAAAATGTTACACAGCATTACATTGGTACACCGTAGTACAGCCACCCTGTGCATCAGAACCATATTAGCCTGTCCCTAGATCGATGTTATGGATGACAGGGATGGGGCGCAGGTATCATCATATGCACATGGTGGTGTTGTTGTTGAGATCTAGGCTGAGCCATACATTTGACATCATGTGTGTATTTTAGGGGGTTTCATTATTAATTGGGCTGTTGTGATGTGGTGTGTGTAGGTATGGGGTTGCCCTAGCTGTGTCAGTGATGTGTGTGTGTATGCATGCACACAGTTCTGCCATGTAGCTTCCCTATACAGGGGTTTGTTGGACAGTTGCAGACCATACCTGGCAGGGTGTGCAGTTCACCATCTCCAGCCACAGACATGAGAGTTTTATTTATCTAGCTTTTAACACTATTAACTATGTTATTGATTTTTTATTTATTATTGATTTTCTACCACCTTTTTACTGGAATATCTAATTGTTATACGGTTTACTCATTTATTATTTTGCTCAACGAGCTATCATGACATCACATTATTTTACATTTAAATGTATACTTTGGCTATTTTTGGACAATATTAATGTTTTACATGTTTTCATATTTATTATTTTGTCTCAACGAGTTTTTAACAAGATAATATCTTGTTAGGGTTGGGAGGGTGGCTTAATGGCTAAGGTGTTTGCCTTATAAACACAAGGTGCAGGGTTTGAGTCTCACAAGAGATAATTGGCTAGGCTTAAAATGGCTCACAAGGGCAGTTAGCTTAGTACTAAACTATGAACTATGAACTATATCTATTATCTTTTGAAACACTGCTATAATGTTTCAGTCTGTTTTAGTTTATTTTTCTTTGATTATATTTTCTTGATTTTTTAACAATTGTACCAAATTAATTAATCATGTGATCTTGAAGGGACTATTTAATGTTGCTATCGGCAGTTCAATTTTAACTTGAGAAAGCTCGGTATTTAGCCGAGCGAAAGCGCTTGTTTTACTGTCATTAAAGTATTCGTACTACTCGACCTTCCTGGGTTTTCTTCCTCATCTGAACATTGTTTTTCTTGGTTTGGTTGTTCTCGATTCATATATATATATATATATATATATATATATATATATATATATATATATATATATATATACATATGTGTGTGTGTGTGTGTGTGTGTGTGTGTGTGTGTGTGTGTGTATAGATATGTGTGATGTTCTCTTACACATATCGTGCAACACTGTCATTCAACAGTAGGGGAAATGTATTTATATACACACACATATATATATATATATATATATATATATATATATATATATATATATATATATATATATATATATATATGTATATGGGGTGCATTCAAACATCAGGCCCACACTCTCTAACTCTCCTTCCACCACAGCTATACTATTCTGCCTTGCTACAAAACAGACAGGTGTCACATGTGGACACAGCCTAACATTAGGGGGTATATATAGGGACAGATTACAGGTAAGCCTATTACACACCTATGGCATTTGTGCATGCTACATTTCACATTAACATGACTGTCCTGCAGGTGGTGGGGCTGAAACTCATGCATCTATCATAATGGCATTACTTCCACCACCAGCTATTTGCCACACTATTATACATGTCTTGAGGCACAGAACACACACTATGATGGCTTACATGTTGTCATTCAGTGCTCATCTGCACAGCTGACAGGTATGGCCCACTGTCCACAGGGCCAGACACTATGTCCATAGCAGTTGTTTAGCAGGACATCATTACAACAACTCCTGGTGGCACATATAAATATTTCCACATAATCTATCCCATTATTACAGACCAAGTACTACATTCATTTACATGCATATGCATTTCACATACCTGTTGTAGTATTGTCCTCTCTTCTAGGTACACTTTTATGTGTCCCCTGTGTTATATAGGTTTGGGTTGTAGTTTTAGTTGTTTTAGATATTTTATATATATATTTTTATTTTCCTGTTTGTTACTGTATCTCTGTCTGTCTCTCTCTCTCCACTACAGGGATTGAGCTGCTTTGAATAGATTGCAGCATTGATTTTGTAGGTGATGCACATGATCAGGTGATGGCCCCTGCATCAACCAGTGTTCACCACTTGCTAATTGCATGCAGCCAGCTGTGTAGTGCTTCCAATTACCACTGTCATGTCAACCCACTACTATAAATCACTACATCATGTGGGCGTTGTCCCTTTCAATTTTCTGTATGGAAGACGTCCTTCCTGTGTGTGTGGGCGCAGTGTTACAGACAGCAAGTAGCAATACCTCTTAAAACAGGACTTTCAGAAACAGGGCAACTACATAGTTGTATAAGGTTCCAGACCTACAGACAATGTGAGTAGTGTTGTTATATGCATTGTATACTGCTAGTTTTACAGGGTTTGTGTGTACATGCTAGTTTAGCATGGAATGCAGTCTGTCTGCATAGCTCTCAACTGTGGGCCTGTCCACATGATGGCCAAAGGATTGGCTGTTATGTTTTATCTGTTCACCACACAGGTCTTGTCTCTGACATATCAGTGGCATTCTCTCTGTTGAGTGCTATCAGTACATGGCTACATCCATTTGTATTTCTGACTTCATATTACTGAGTAAGGTTATGTTGCGATCAATCCTGTAACACCAGCAACTGTCACAGTGTATAACAACAATATTGCAAATATGGCCCTGTGTTCCAGCTTCTGTCCTCCACCTGTCCTCCACCTATATACCAGGCTTTCTCCATATGTCATGCAGTAAGAGGTTGTTAAGTAGTGGCCTATCATTATGTAGTGCTGGCATTCCTGCCATCATTCCAGTGATGTTGTGGACTCCCACACACAATGTGGGTTCGGGTCTATATATATGTGGGCTACAGCAGGACAAAACGTGCGTGACCTTGTACAGTCCAGAGATCATTGTATGTAACACTGTTATATGTCATTGTAAGTCATTCTATGAGAGAGATGTGCACCATTTATAACCTAGGCTGTTACAACATATGAGGGATATCAGTAGTAAGACACATGAAGATATATGGCTGTACATTTTCATACATTTCACCATGTGGTGGGCTACTGTTTATTGTCTTACAAACAGTTCTGTTTATCAGTGTGATAGTGATGTTTTAAGTTAAGCATTGTTATGTAATAGGTACTTTTTGTAATTCTTACCTTCATTATATGAGCAACCATCCACTTTCACAGAAAAAAGAACTTAGTCA